>NW_015386395.1:1755951-1800587 GCF_001527695.2 Protobothrops mucrosquamatus
TTTTGATCACAGGACCATGGGGGTGCTGCAACGGTCGTGTGAAAAACTCTCATAAATTACTTTTTTCAGTGCTGTTGTAATTTCAGATGGTCATTAACCAAATGGTTGTAAGTCAAGAACTACCTATATACGTGTTATTTAAAAATCCTACCTTTTCTCCAAGTTCGAAAGAGCACATTTCACGTCAGCTTATGCTGAGCGATGATGAGTAACGAGGGATGTAAGGAATGAGGAAATTGTATTAAAGCCACCTTATCCCAGACCAGTGGTGGGATTCAAATATGTAAACAACCGGTTCTCTGTGTGGATGCCGCTTCCGGGAGTCCATTCTGGGCCTGGGCAACAAAAAATTAGCTACCGGTTCTGCCGAAGTGGTGCGAACCGGCTGAATCCCACCACTGCTCCAGACTCTTAACTTTCCTATGATATAGTCTGGTAAAGTTGCTGTAGCAACAGAGTGAAATGTCAAAGTGACATGTAGCCACTACTAGACTTTTCAAAGAATAAGAGAAAAGTATCTAATTCACAGCTACTCTTTCAGAAATCCTTAGAAGTTTGCTGCAATTTGATTATGTACATCCATTTTTCCAGGTATTTATTTAGAGATATATGCTAGTAGCAGGTAGATCTGTTGCGGGCTCAAAGAGTAGGCCTATATTTAAACTGCTTTCCTTTCAGCAGTGCTATAAATTGTCTGTTTCTAATCTTTGATCCTACTTTTTTTCCCCATTTTCCCAGCCATTTACTCAGTTTTCTCTACAGGATGAAAGGTCACTTTTTTATAATGGATCCTAGCAACAAAACTACAAAGAGTTTTGTGCTACCTTCATTTACGATGTCATAAAACTTGTTGTAGTTCTCCATGTGAATGAAGTATAAATATTATTCAAATTTAAAGCAGTCACAAAACTAATTTGCAACTGCCAGTTTTCCTGCCATGAGGCCAAAGTCCATGGTCCAAAATGAATGGTGTTTTCCCACATTGATCTAATTGTCCGTCTACTGAAAGGGGCACAATTTTTTTAGCAAAAGTTGGAAAAAGGGGCTGCACTTTTTGCTTTTATTACCCTAGCACAGGATCTCCAAACCTGGTAACTTTAAGATTTCAATTCCCAGAATTCTTCAGCCAGCCATATAATGTCTGAGCTTATCAATATTTAAAGAGTTGTACATCTCATAAACATGCTACATAAATTACCAAGTTCACCATTGGACTATATTTCCTTTATGTCTGCTAAAAATGTTTTAAGGCAGGGCTCTCCAAACTTGGCAACTTTTAAGACTTGTGGACTTCAACTCCCAGAATTCCCCAGTCAGTCATGGCTGGCTGGCTGGGGAATTCTGGGAGTTGAAGTCCACAAGTCTAAAAGTTGCCAAGTTTGGAGAGCCCTGCCCTAGTGCAATGCCCTTTGTCATCTTTATAATTGCTTTCTCTCCCACTCTAGCTGGGAAACCCAATTAGGAATAAAAACCAAATTAACTCATTCAGATTTCTCATCTCCCAGAAAGGGGAGCCCATCCCAGCACGGGGGTATTGGGGAGATATCTCCACCGGCCCATACATCACGTTTGGCATTGAAGCTGAAGATCCCAGTCTGCTGAAAACCATCAACGGCCGCCCTAGTAAAGTAAGCATGATACTTTTAGAAGGGGGGGGGAGTTAGAAATTGATATTTGTGAAAGCGATGGCTGCATCCAGGCATGGCTCAGAACAAGATTTCATGCTGGTGCACATTTTCAAGCTGATCATCTTTTCATTCACAGAATGCACAAGAAATCTCCTTGCAAAATGTCACTGCCCTATTGTATGAACTGAGATACAACACCCGCTATGACCCGTCAGCACCATCTGAAGAGGGGAAAGATGATCACCTTCAGGGTGGTGGTGACTGCACTGTGTTGTGTGCCACAAAAGGTACATAGCTGATTAGTGCGTTCTCTTTCAAGGGGCTTCCGTGGATTTTTTCTGGTGTGCCAGACTCTCCAATTCACTGTTTGCCTTTATGGCTAAGTTGATTTATATCTTGGTTTTACTCCAGGAATTCAGAGCTGATTATTACCAAATGTTTTTTTTAGGGGAAGGGAGAGATTAAAGTTAATTTAGATCTTTTTAACATAGCACTATCCGTTTTCTTCTGGTGCTGATATAATGATGTAAATCACTGGCCTTTGCAACGCTCTAATTTTATGGTGAGGCTTCCGTTTGTAATAGCTGAGCAAATCCATCTTCATCTTTCTAGACCTTGGTCCAACTCTTTTTGTCCTTCTCCCTTTTCACTAGTTTGTGCCTTTCCAATGCTTTAGGGCTTCCTGCGACAGAAGAGGTCCGTGTCCACTTCCTGCCCCTTGACTGCCTTCCTGAACTCCATCACAAAGTCAAATATCAACAGCTTTTCAATCTCTTCTTTTTCTCTTGCAGGTAGGAATAGGATGGAACTTCCTTGCTGGGAAGTCAGGATTCTTCCTTATGGATTTCCTACTGAGATGTGGGAAATAACCAACTTCATTGGGAGCTGATCTGTCTAGAGTAGTGGTGTTACCAAATATCTATTGGTCTTGCTAGAAAGAAACACCTCCCCACTCATCCTGTTTGGTTGTTTCACAAATTTCATGGTACAGCCAATGTTCTGTTCCAAACAAGAGATTTGCTTTATTCCTGCTTGACACAGACAGATTAACTCCAAAGACGGATTAATATTCAGATTATTTATTCTTCAGGAATCTCTAGTCTAAACAATAACTCACAGTTAAGAAGAGTTCTTCTGAGGCACATATCATAATCTGTCCATTCTTGTGGTATAAAAAATTAAAGGTAAATTCACCCCATGTTCGTACGGAGCAAAAGAAGTCGTGGCTGTACTACACAAAACTTTTCATACTGGCACGTAGCCAGGAAATCCTGTCATAAACATTGAAGTCCCTCTCGATGACCAATCAGAACACAGATATAACCATGTAACAATTAAACTACATTTCCCAGAAGCCATCTCTTAAGGAGACAGCATTTAACCCCTTAAATGCTACTTGTATATGCTCTGGCCAGATGGTTACATACTGGTCCAGCACAGCCAACTCTCCAAACTCTTTTACAGGTAGTTCTCAACTTATGACTGGTTACTTAACGACCATTCCAAATAACATCGGCCTTGAAAAAAGTTACTCCTGTCTCAGAGTTACAACTGCCATACCACCCCATGGTCATGAGATTGCATGTCACAGAAAATGCCCTCAAATGTCCACTGGATAGGCTGGATTTACCTAATAATAGGCAAATAGGCTTGCTTAATAATCACATCATTCATGTAATGACCACATTGGCTCATTTTATGACTATCATAACCATGATGGCAAAAATTGACTCAATATGGTGACTCAACTTATGACTGCAACAACATATGACCAAAATTTTGGGCTCCACTGTGGTCATGGGTCGAGGACTACCTGTATGAATTTTTTAAAGTTACTTTAAGCTATCCACATTTTAAATCATGCCTCCTTAAGATAGCATGTGAAAAGAACATATTTCAGTCAATATAACAATGCAGGTTGTTGCCACTGTTACCATGTATATCCCAGCATAATGAGACAAGTGGAATTTTGGGGAAATTCAATTACCGTAGTATTTTTCTAAGTTGATAGACAAAAACCTCATAATTGCATATAGACCACTTCAGATCAAGCGGAGGGACCAAGATAGTCTTCCTTCCAATTACATTCATTTCTTCTTTGTTTGCATTTTTTATAGCATGGTGCATTATCTTAAGCCAAATCTGAGTCTGGTGTCAGCTCCAAAAGCCACTCTTATTGTTGAGTTAACAAAGTAAGTTTTGCTTTTTTCATTCTCTCATTTCCAGCAGGACAAGGAAACCTCCACATTCTAGGCTATGGTTGCGATTTTTTCAGAATTGCTGTCACTTGTGTTTCTTTCCATTCAGCTGCTTTGCTTGTACGGGTAGTGCTCGACTTATGACCACAATTGACCCCAAAATTTATGTTGCTGAATGAGACCTTTATTAAGTGAGTTTTGCCCCATTCTACGACTTTTCTTTCCATAGTTGTTAAGTGAATTGCTGCCATTGTTAATAACCTTGTTGTTAAGTGACTCTGGCTTCCCCATTGACTTTGCTTTTTCAGAAGGTCGCAATGATCCCAAAACACTGCAACTGTCATAAATATGAACCGGTTGCCAAGCATCCAAATTTTGATCACATGTCCATGGGGATGCTGCAACAGTCGTGTGAAAAATGGTCGTAAGTCATTTTTTTCAGTGCCGTTGTAACTTTGAAAGGTCACTAAACAAACTGTTGTTAAGTCGAGGACTACCTGTACAGATTTATACTAGGTAGTCCGGGACAATCAACTTCATGAACAATTTCTATAATACGTTTATACAAAAAATTACAACTTCATTCAGTTAATTTTTAGGAATTATGGGAGTTGAAATTCACTCATCTGCAGGACACCAAGGTGGAGAAGGTTAGCAAAGCAGCTGCTTGCCTACCACCACCAAAAACAAGGCTAAAATAAACTAGATATACAAGTGGCCTGACTCAGCAGAAGCCCCTTTAATGATGAGTAGTCAATTTATAATTGAAATTTGATGTGTCGAAAAAATCACAAGGTTTGCTAGCCTATATAAATATTTTAAAAAGTTTGGCTAAATTATTTTTGAAGTAGAGAACTGTAGTTCACTTCAGTTTGTGTACTTTGATATAATCTATCTCCATGTGTGCTACCTGTAAACTTGTTTGTCACATGTGCTTGGCCATTCTTGTGAGGGCATCAGTTATAGACAGACTTGTCCTTAGAAGTTAGAAGGCTTGTAAGTGGAGTGGAAGCCTTCCCTGCAATGACATCACAGTTGTAAAAACTTTTCAGGAGCTTCTCTTGTTGAGTTTTTGGTGCCAAGCTAAAAATCTTCCTACACAGCCTTGTCACCCTGCCATGAAGATGTCCATTTATCATTATCGCTTTTCTCATCAGCCTAAAGAGAACTTTAAAAGTCTTGTGGAAGAGAAGTTTTCCAGGTTATGCTGAGTCAAAGCTTTCTACGTGGACAGTCTAGATCAGTGGTTCTCAACCTTTTTAATGCCGCGACCCCAACCGGTCGTAAGTCGAGGACTAAACCGGTCATAGGTCGAGGACTAAACCGGTCGTAAGTCAAGGACTAAACCGGTCATAAGTCAAGGACTACCCAACCGGTCGTAGGTTGAGGACTTTCCCTGCCCGGGAGCGCCGCGCATGCGTGGTTCCGCCCCCTGTGCCGGCCGAGGCGTAGCTGGCAAGCGGCAGAGACGGAGCAGGCCGGCCACCAGCTGGCCCAGCCCAAGGGAGGTAAGGCACCCGCCGGAAAAGGGGAAAAAAATGGCGGACAGCCTTGCTTGGCGACCCCCGTGAAATGGTCGATCGACCCCAAATGGGGTCGCGACCCATAGGTTGAGAACCGCTGCCATAGACAAAAATGCATTCAGATGGACATCTTTTTAAAATGAGGGTAACGTGGGGAGAATTGGACCATTTTAGGTCATTCCAAAAGTGAGGCATTTGTGCACATGGGCACAGGATTGGGAGAAGCTGAGCAGAGAAGTGCAGCAAGCAAAGCTTGAGTGAAATCAATGCAGCTGTGGTCAGAAGCAGCAAACAGCCTGTGACTGGATGGAGAACAAGTGTCATGAGGCTGGAGAGCATCCAGCAATCCCTGAAACTGCCAACTCTTTGTCCCAGACACAGTACCGCAGTTCTCCCAGCATGCTTGCAGTGAACTAGCTACAGAGTTGGCAGGTCCATTCCGGATTTCTTTCAACACCCTTCTTAAAAATTTGTCAATGTTGGAAAACGGAACGTTTGCCCACTATAGAAGAATGGTCACTTACTCTAGATAATATGACCCAGGTCCCCTAGGCACAGGCAGGCTTCGATAGAGTCCTTTATTGCTCTGTTAACTTCCACAACAAATGGCCCTACAACTGCCGGTAAGTCTCTACCCCAAACTTCCCTGAAGGCAGCCTCCCACAGGCCTACAAACAAAAGCCAATAAGCAACAAAACCAATTTGCAAAGGCAGGGAGAAAGTCCAAAGACAAGATGTAAGTTCACGGGGCAAGATCCATAGGCCAAGGCAAATCCACAGGGCAAGGGAAGTCCACAGGTAAGGCAAGTCCACAGGGCATGGCAGTCCATAGGGCAAGGCAAGTCCATAGGGCAGGGCAAGTCCATAGGGCAAGGCAAGTCCACAGGGCAAAGGCACAAGGCAAGGCAAAGGCAGAAACATGAGTCAAGGCTGTTTTTCCAAGACCGGGGGAGTGCATGACAAAGCAACAATTGTTCCCAACAAAGACAATCTCCCCCAAGCTCTGCTTAAGTCAACCCAAGCCAAGTGTTCCTTGTGAGGAGGAGTGGGGCGGCCTTCTCCCAAGTAGCCCCACAGCCCTCCTTTGAGCCTGCCTCCACTCTTCTCTCCGCGCCCTTGGATCAAGTGGGGGAGGCAGCTATTCCTCATCAGAGGGGATCTGCTGCCTCTCAGCACCACTGCCTCCCCTGTGTTGGTGAGAGCAGGCAGCTTCCCATCCGGTCGACCACCTCCCCCAATGCCTGAAGGATAGCATTGTCCTCAGCCCCTGGCCTCTCCAAGCATTCCAGGGGAGAGGTGCCATCTCCGTTGGATGGTCCCAGTTCCAACTCCTCCTCCAAACCAGGATCCGATGAAGCCTTGACACTAGGATGCCTGGTGGCCTAAGATGATGCAGTTGAAGATAGTGGTCTGTTCAGGTCCAAATGGTCCAGCATGTCTGCTGTGGAATTAGTTCTTTACAACCTGTGCCTGGAAATCAGCATTACAGTTTGTGTATATGTGTCTGTGTATATGTGTTTTCAAATGGGCAGCTTTGAACAATCAGACCAAAGCAGCCAACAGATGCACACATATAGGTCCTACTGTTGAAGACCATTTCAACACCCCCAGACCACCCACTTTTGTCTTGGATGTACCAAAGAGTATCCAGCAGCTAAGCAAATTTCTCCCATGCCCCAAAGACTCTAAGAATGCTTCTACAGCAGCTGCATCCAGGGCACACAACTTCCAGCAACCACTAGGGGGCACTCAAAAGAGGTGAACCCCTTGCTTGCCTCTAGGTGTCATTAAATTAATAGACTGACAGGAAGGGAAGGGAGCAGGAAAAGTTGATTGGATGGAGTACTTGGAATGGACAAGGACCACCCCAGGACACATTCTATGGAAGAGTGATTAGTAAGGTCCTGGTAAGCCACCCATCACTGCCCTTACAACATTGCATGCTGCACCTGTACAGATAGCAGCACAACAAAGTCTTTTCTGGATGAATATCAGTGGCAGCCAGGAGGACAGCAAAATTAAGTAGTTCTTCCCAGTTCCATGGCAAGAAAAGAGTATGGCAAAACTGGTTGTGTGAATAAGCACTAAAGTCAATTTCCTCCCACCTCTAACGGCTGCTGATACGGTTTTTAGCTGTTAAGCTCCCTTTGGGATGTTGGGTTACAATTTTCTCCGCTGTAATTCTTAACATCTTTTGAAAATAGTCTTATTACATTACAAAATAATGCAATAAGGATCTGGCTTCTCTGCCGAGTGAATACATCATTTGCTCATTAAGCAAACAATGTATTAAAACAAATGACCCGAAAAAATAACAGAAAGATATTTTTTTCCCTTAATTAGAGCAGCTTGATGTATAAGCTAGATAACTGAATGGTTACCAAGACACAAACAGCTCACAGTCTTTCCTTGTCAAATTGTGTGTTCTGCTTGTAGCTTCTTGCCTGACCTCCGCAAAGAACAAGTCTCCGAGTTCTCCTCCCGAGTGACTCGTCTGGCAACAGATGCAGGATTTGTTCCAGTGGAAACAGACAAAAAACCTTTTTCTTTGTTTCAACTTGGAGACCAGGAGGTTGGAGATAACCCCCATGATATAATGCCACCAGAGATGGCAGTCCCTGGTCCCTGAGGCTACCGTTTTATTATACATTAATTTTTAATGGTCTTTTAATAAAATAGATTCTTGTTGAAAATTGCCATGTTTGTTGATCAGCGTCTCGATTGTCAGATCAAAAGAGAAGGAGAATGCATGTTTCTGAAACAATCTTATCTAATGTTTCACAACCCTATCAGCTTTCAGATGAGTGGATTTCAACTCCCAGAATTCTCTTCTGAGAGTTGAAGTTCACACATCTGAATGTGGACATGGTTGAGCAATACTGGTCTTATCTATCAGATGCACGGAAGAATGTTATATGCACTCATATGTAACTTGCTTCTTGCCCCTAGACATGGTAGACTGTTCTTTTAGTACATCAACATCAATGGGTTATCTTCACCCAACAACTTAAATCCTGTTCTCAAGGCCACTTCATACAACCATCCAAGCCTGTTTGCCAGTAATGCAGGGGGGGGAAATGTCTCTCTCTTCATGTATCAACAAGTCTGTTGGATTCTTCCCTAAATATTTCAAGGCAGTGGTTTTCAAATGCACGGTTGCCTCTGACTTCCTCCATAGGAAAACCAGCAGTGGAAGATAACAGTGAAAATTTCTCATAAAGATGGTTTGCTACTTCTAATCCCCCTACTCCTTTGTAGGGTAAAGCTGTAAAGCAGGTCCATTTCACAGAGAGGGACAATGAGGTCTCATCAGCCTCAAGGGAACATTGTTTAACCTAACACTTTTCTCCAGAACCTGGCAAACTGATGAGAACGGGAGAGGATTCCTTGAAATCAGCAATCTTTCTGAAATGCTGCTCTGATGTCTTTGTTGGTCTCTTGCTTTCGATGTAAAAATATCCAGACTATTCTGGGCCGACTGCAGTCTTAAGAACCGCACCTGTGAATCAATGAATATTAAGAGCTGTGTTGTGATGACACAGAAGGATCACTTTTCCTGGCCTGTTGTTAATTACAGCTTTGTCTTGCTCTTTCACCCAAGTGGCTTAGGACAAGCTGTGTATTTTCTGAAGTTTTTCCTTCCCAGTAATCCTGACAGATAATTTAGGCTGGCACTTAATTTGGCTCAGAAAACTTTGGGGAGATTGTAACATCAGTCTATCCAATTGCAGATCCATTCTAGACACAAAAAAAATATTACATCAGCTCTAGGAATTGATTGCTCTCTTTTTCCAGCACAGCATGTTACTATTTGAAGCAGGCAAATGCAGTGCCAGTTCTCTAGGTAGCATATCAGACGCAGCACAGCAGCAACTGCTAAAACAAACTATGAATCTACTCAACCCCATCTTCAGGCACTCTGAAAATCATCCGCCTTAATCTCAGCATTGTAGTTCATATTCAGATAAGGGAAAGTTCTACACCTTCCCCAGCCTGGAAGGCTCCAGAAGGATTAAGGTTACAGCCAGGGTATCAGCAAGGATGACTCAAAAAAAGACAAGATGGCAGAGTCTGTGGAGATTCTCAGTCATCCAGGTCATGGTTGTCCCAAAGGTGCTTTTTCAACAGGAAACAGGACTTCCTTGTTTTTTCTTTGAAGACATTTCGCTTCTTATCCAAGAGGCTCATTCAGCTCTGACTGGATGAGAAGAAGCTTCTTCAGCTCCAAGTGGCCTCAAAGATTCTCTAAATGAATGCAAATGACCAGCTGTCTGCAAGGAATATAAATTCTTCCATTGCCCCACTATCCAGTCAGAGCTGAAGAAGCTTCTTGGGTGAGAAGCAAAATGTCTTCAGAGAAAAAACAAGAAAGTCCAGTTGCCTCTTGAAAAAGTACTTTTGGGTCAAGATGGCAGCCAAAATCAGAGGCAGCACTTCAATTGCATAGTTGTGGCTAACGTCTTGACTTGGTCGATGCCCACCTTCTTGCAGGTACCGCTGACTACAACTCCTAAAATTCCCAGCTAAGATGAGAATATTATTGGACATGCTGGCTGGGAATTCAGAAAGTTTTAATCCTGGCACATCCAGAGGAGAAGTTGGGAATAGTTGATTGCTCCTCAGTACTTGCTCACACTCTTGTATGCATCTCTTATAAAGTGCCACGGACACTGGTGTCTTTGAGACACAGCGGCCATGAGTAACACAGAGACTTATGCTTGTACAGGTGTGCCTGGCCACTCCAAGTGTAGAGCATTTTAATAAACAGGTTTTACAAGATCACATTTTGGACTTAATCTTACTCCCCTCAATTGCTTCTGCAAGTCATGGGCAAACTTGGAACCGGAGTTGGAATGTACAGGTAATCCTCGGCTTACGGCCACAATTTCTGTTGCTAAGTGAAACATTTGTCAAGTGAGTTTTGCCCCATTTTACGACCTTTCTTGCCTGTTGTTAAGTGAATCACTGCAGTTAGTAACAGGGTTGTTACGTGATTCTGCCTTCCCTACTGACTTTGCTTGGCAGAAGATCGCAAAAGGTGTTCATGTGACTCCAGGACACTGCGACCGTCATAAATATGAACCAATTGTAAAGCATCCAAATTTTGATCACATGACCAAGGGGATGTTGCAATGGTCCTAAGTGTGAAAAACACCATAAGTCTCTTTTTTCAGTGCTGTTGTAACTATGATCGATCATTAAACGAACTGTTGTGATCTCCTCGCTTTAGATGGGCTACATTAGAGGGACAGCAATTAGCCAATACCAGCCTTTCTATTTGGGGCTCTGTCAACCTAAGTCAGTCCTCCGCCCTTTCCATCCTTCTCTTAGGCATATCAGGGCCATTCTTATCAGAGAAATGCATTCCTCTCTCCTTCTTCCCTAAAAGGTTTGGCTGATGCTCGACAGCTCTCTTTATAAAAAACCACCAGCCATTTTGATGCCCACACTTCACCGGGAAACGGTTCCTTCGCTGGCTGCCTGCTCTCCAGGTAAATCAGAGGGACCATTCTGTTTGCTTTGGGGGAGCGGAGGGGGATTTTTCGGTTACCTAAGTTATCCCTTTCCTCAGTTGAAAAATAGATAAAGAGGAAACAAGCAGTACAATAGTTTGTTACATTCTTATGCTTTGACCTTTCTTGATCCATCGGAAGAGCAGCAAAGATGATCAGGGGACTGGAGGCTAAAACATATAAAGAACGGTTATTGCAATTCGATATGTCTAGTTTAATGAAGAGAAGGACGAGAGGTGACATGATAGCAGTCTTCCAATATCTAAGGGTTTGCCACAAAGAAGTGGGAGTCAGACTATTCTCCGAAGCACCTGAAGGCAGGACAAGAAGCAATGGATGGAAACTAATCAAGGAGAGAAGCAACCTAGAACTAAGGAGAAATTTCCTGACAGTTAGAGCAATTAATCAAGAGAACAATTTGACTCCAGAAGTTGTGAATGCTCCAACACTGAAGTTTGTAAGAAGAGATTGGACAACCATTTGTCTGAAATGGTATAGGGTTTCCCGCCCGAGCAGGGGGGTGGACTAGAAGACCTCCAAGGTGCCTTCAAAGTTTGTTATTCTATTCTATTCTATTCTGTTCTATAGATCAGAGCAGCCTTCACAAAGCATGCAAGAGGTGATTCTCTCCCTCACCATTTCCATATGGGGACAAAATATATTCAAAATGAATGAAATAAATGACCCCCCGATCTAAGCAGAGTTAACCCTATTATTGTAGAATGACAATTTATTTTCCTCAAATCTTAATCCTGAATTTTAAAGGTTGTGGGGAGATATTTCTTGCTATTGTCCTTTAGTCGCTGCTTCTTCGTTCCTCCTGCCTTTTATATTGATGGGTATGCCTTGTTCCCTTATTCACCAGCCACACTGAGACCCCTTCAAGTCAATAAAGAATATCACTATGGGGAAGGGGCATCATTTTTTTAGTATGGCTATGAAAAAGTTCTCTTGGAGTGCACAGTAGGTGGGGGGGGGGTTCCTGATCCTCATCAGTGTATTGGAATTGGGGATTTTCTGGCAGATGCCAAGGCCAGAGCAATCTGGCATGACCTCAGCAGAAGGGGTTCCTGGGCAAGGCTCAGTGGGAGCCAGTTACTTGGAAGGAGGGGACCAGCAAACATCATCCCCAAAGAAAACTCTGATCCAGCCTCGGCCCCACTGGCTGAAATTAAATAGACCTGTTTTTGTTTTGAGTAAGTCTTGATCCTGGCAAGTACAGGTAGTCCTTGACTTACGACCACAATTGAGCCCAAAATTTATGTTGCAGAGTGAGACACTTGGTAAGTGAATTTTGCCCCATTTTACAATTTTTCTTGCCACCGTCGTTAAGCGAATCATTGCAGTTGTTAAGTTAGTAACCTAACTTAACCTGGTAACTTAACAGTAACCTGGTTGTTCAGTGAATCTGGCTTCCCTGCTAACTTTGCTTGTCAGAAGGTCGCAAGAGGTGATCACATGACCCGGGGACGTTGCAACCGTCATAAATTGCCAAGCATCCGAATTTTGATCATGTGACTGAAGGGATGCAGCAACGGTCATAAGTGTGAAAAAACGGTCCTAAGTCAGTTTTTTTCAGTGCAGTTATAACTTTGAACGGTCAGTAAATGAACTGTGGTAAGTGGAGAACTACTTGCACATTGACAAGTCCATGCATTTTCTTGGCAAGAGAGGCGTCTTGCTGTTGCCTTCTTCCTAGGGTTGAGAGAGAGTGACTGGACAGCTGGTTTCCATTCCATATATAAAGAACCGTTGCTGGAATTGAGAATGTCTAGTTTAATGAAGAGAACGACTAGGGGTGATATGATAGCAGTGTTCCAAAATCTCAGGGGCTGCCACAAAGAAGAGGGAGTCAAGCAGGACAAGAAACAATTGTTGGAAACTGATCAAAGAGAGAAGCAACAGTGAGGATAATTAACCAATGGAACAGCTTGCCCCCAGAAATTGTGGGTGCTCCATCACTGGAGGTTTTTAAGAAGAGACTGGACAGTCACTTGTCTGAGATGGTATAGGTTCTCCTGCTTGAGTGGGGGGGGTTGGACTAGAACAGTGGTTCTCAACCTTTTTAATGCCGTGACCCCAACCGGTCGTAAGTCGAGGACTAACCCGGTCGTAAGTCGAGGACTAAACCGGTCGTAAGTCGAGGACTCCCCAACCGGTCGTAAGTCGAGGACTTTCCCTGCCCAGGAGTGCTGCGCATGCGTGGTTCTGCCCCCTGCGCCGGCCGAGGCGTAGCTGGCAAGCGGCAGAGATGGAGCAGGCCGACCACCAGCTGGCCTAGCCCAAGGGAGGTAAGGCACCCGCCGGAAAAGGGGAAAAAATGGCGGACAAAAAAAATGGCGGACAGCCTTGCTTGGCGACCCCCGTGAAATGGTCGATCGACCCCAAATGGGGTCCCGACCCACAGGTTGAGAACCACTGGACTAGAAGACCTCCAAGGTCCCTTCCAGTTCTATTCTATTCTATTCTATTCTATTCTATTCTATTCTATTCTATTCTATTCTCCAAAGCACCTGAAGGCAGCACAAGAAGCAATGGATGGAAACTAATCAAGGAGAGAAGCAACCTAGAACTAAGGAGAAATTTCCTGACAGTTAGAACAATTAATCAGTGGAACAACTTGCCTCCAGAAGTTGTGAATGTTCCAGAAGAGATTGGACAACCATTGTCTGAAATGGTATAGGGTTTCCTGCCTGAACAGGGGGTGGGATTAGAAGACCTCCAAGGTTCCTCCCAACTCTGTTATTCTATTCTATTCTATTCTATTCTATTCTATTCTATTCTATTCTATTCTATTCTATTCTATTCTACTCTACTCTACTCTACTCTACTCTACTCTACTCTACTCTTAAAATAGGACTAGAACCCTGGTTCCCCCACTCCTCATCTTAACCATTGAATCAAATGGGCTCAGCCCAAACAAGCATTGGCAGTGCTGTTCTTTTCATCAGCCAGAGAATAAGAGAGAGATAACAAAGCTTTGAGAGAGCTTAGCAGTGCTGGGCAGGGCCCCTCCGGCTTTATTTCTGAGCCTCACAGCAGATGTCTCTCACAAGAGTGCTGAAGGATTCGTTTCACACCTCACGCTAAGAATAAAGCCATCCCTTTGCAGCGCTCCAAAGAAGGGGAGGGCTGAACACGCAGCCTTTGTATTTTTGTTTTCCACCGAAGCAATTTCTGCCCATACCCCTTCCCCAGCTTCCAACTATCATCTTGGGGAGGGGAAAACATCTTATTTTAAAAGCCTTGCTTTAAACTAATAGAGTTGGGAATTTAGCCTCAATCCAGCTTTCCCTAAAAATTGTTGCATGGCTGCACACACGCACACACACACACACACACGCCATATCAAGTTGAGTGAACAAGCAGCCGTCCATCTGCTGCTGGTTTTGGAGCACGTGCTTCGCCTGCAAAACTCACAGCCTCTTCCCTGTGGAACGACCTGGCCCCATTTTTGAAGTGATAAGATGGCACAAATTTAGCAGCCCAAGTTACTCAAGCGATAACAGGATGTCACATACAAGGTCTGGGCAAAAGCGAGTATCCAGAAAGGCCAACGCTTGGCTGCTGGTGGGCCCGAGTGAGAAGCGAGATCTGAACTTGGAAAGCAACATCAAGAGGTTGTCAAGAGGGTTAATCTCTTGATTATAGCCAGAGCAACTTTGCTTTTGCTCTTTTGTGTTATGATGTGGGGTGATCCAGTGTTCTGTTAAAGTTCCAGGCCATAATAGGTTAGGAGACCCCGCCTTAAAACATTTTTAGCAGACGTGCAGGAAATATGGTCCAATGGAGGTGAATTCATTAATTTTTGTAGTGTGTTCATAGTATGTACAACTCTTTAAATACTGAACAGCTCAGACGTTATAAAATAAGCCATATTGTGATGAGTGATCGTGTAAGAAAAAACAAATGCATACTAAATAATCAATAGCAATATTTTTGTGAGAAATTTCCAGGGGCCACTTCAATTTAAATATTTATTTATTCGTGTATAATCATGTAACATCATTACTTCGACCTATGCAAAACAACCTTGGTGAAGAGATTCCTGCTGATGTAAGATTATCTCATGGCTCAATTCACATATCGTCTTAAGCTGAAATTTGGTTTGTTTACTTCTGGGTGAGCATATTGTAGCAATGGAACCAGGGTACCCATGCCTGCCTACACACATATAGAGACACACATCAAAATACATTGAAGAAGAGGCTTGCTTCGAAAGGGGATAACAAAAGATTTAGAAGGTAACCTTCACACACCTGCTCTTATGTAAGCTGCTCTACCAGTCTTTTGGAGGATGAGGGCAGGAGGGGAGGTAAAACAGCAAGATAAATTACTTCAAATCTGTATTTCACATACCACAGACCTGCAGAAGTAGTGCAAAACATCAAAAGTGGATTGCCTTCCAACCAAGGTTCCCAATTGGCAGTTACAGGTGTCACATTCGGGATTATGATCCTAATAGCCTGAAATGACATCAAAACGATAGAGTTTACCTACAAAGGGCAAACATTTCTGAGGTAGCCAGGACATCCAAGAAGAGTCACGGAGGATAAACGTGACTGGTGTTATTGGTGCTTTGTAAGGCCCTAATATTAGAAACAAGCTTTTGGCCTCTAATGGAAAAGTATAGGTAGTCCTCGACTTACGACCACAATAGAGTCCAAAATTTCTGTTGCTAAGTGAAACATTTGTCAGGTGAGTTTTGCCCCATTTTATGACCTTTCTTGTCACAGTGGTTAAGTGAATCACTGCAATTGTTAAGTTAGTAATACAGTTGTTAAATAAATCTGGCTTCCCCATTGACTTTGCTTGTCAGGTCGCGAGAGGGGATGATGTGACCTTTGGACACAGCAACCGTCATAAGCGGCTGAGTTTTGATCACATGACCCTGAGGATGCTGCAATGGACATAAGTGTGAAAAACAGTCATAAGTCACTTTTTTCAGTGCTGTTGTAACTTCAAACGGTCACTAAATGAACTGTTGTACGTCGAGGTCTATCTGTAGATAGATGAGAGAAAGAGAGAGAGGAAGAGAGAAGAAAGGAAAAAAGAAGGGAAAGATAGAGGAAGGAAGGAAGGAAGGAAGGAAGGAAGGAAGGAAAGAAAGAAAGAAAGAAAGAAAGAAAGAAAGAAAGAAAGAAAGAAAGAAAAAGAAAGAAAGAAAAAGAAAGAAAGAAAGAAAGACACAGGATAGATGTTTTTTTCTTCCTTTCAATCATGTCTGATTCTTGGAGACTGCCTAGAGCAGGGGTAGGCATCCTTGGCTCTTTTATGACTCGTGGACTTCAACTCCCAGAATTCCTGAGCCAGCATGGCTGGCTCAGGAATTCTGGGAGTTGAAGTACACGAGTCATAAAAGAGCCAAGGTTCCCCACCCCTGGCCTAGAAAAAAATCCCTGCATTCTCAGCAAGTTTT
Organism: Protobothrops mucrosquamatus; assembly: GCF_001527695.2. Classification (NCBI taxonomy): domain Eukaryota; kingdom Metazoa; phylum Chordata; class Lepidosauria; order Squamata; family Viperidae; genus Protobothrops; species Protobothrops mucrosquamatus. The sequence continues at coordinate 1,772,233 of NW_015386395.1, forward strand.
TTTTTCAATACAGGTAGTCCTCGATTTACAGCAGTTCATTTAGTGACCATTCAAAGTTACAAAGGCACTGAAAAAAGTGACTTATGATCGTTTTTCACAGTTACGACCTTTCCAGCATCCCCATGATCAAATTCAGAGGCTTGGCAACGGGCTCATATTTACGACCAAAGTCATGTGTCCCAAAGTCACGTGATCCCTTTTTGCGACCTTCTGACAAGCAAAGTCTATGGGGAAGCCAGATTCACTTAACAGTCATGTTACTAACTTATCAACTGCAATGATTCACTTAACAACTGAGGCAAGAAAGGTTGTAAAATGGGGCAAAAGTCACTTAACAAATATCTCACTCAGCAATAGAAATGTTGGGCTCAATTGTGGTCGTAAGTCAAGGACTACCTGTAGTTTGCCATTGCTTCTTTCTTAGGGTTGTTAGAAAGTAACTGGCTGAAGATCACCCAACTGGCTTTGTGCCTAAGGCAGAGCAAGAACTCCTAGTCTCCCAGTTTGTAGCCTGGTGCCTCAACCACTCCACCATACTGACTTCCGATAGGATAGATATTGTAGATGTACATTATTATATATTACATTGTACACATGTATGCTTATATATTCAAGATGATCGAAATGATAGAGGGCTAGAGATGATAGAAATAGAGAAAAGGTTATGAATGATGTATTTCTCTTATTGTCTTGTTCTCTTCTCATTCCAGTGGACCTGAGCGTTGCTTTCTCAAGATGGCAGAAGAGTGAGTAGTTTTGTCTTTTAAAAGGCATGTTTAGTGGGAGTTACTGCACATTACGTACCAGAAGGAAGGGGCACGGGGTGCATCCTGGCAGAATTCACTGAGCAAGACATGGGGGTTCAGGATCTCCAGGATGGGAGTCCTGTCCTTTGAACTGGCAGACAAGACTCCTTAGATTAAAAAATAATCCTGCTAATATGCTAACAGCAGGGGGAAAGCTAGGAAGCAGCTTAGGGTCCTGGGGGATGGGGGAGCAACCAGGCAAAACAAGGAATTATTCAGTCTGATTTGTATCTTCCTGTTTTTCTGCAGGGAAGAGATCACCGTAAGTACAAATGAAGCAACTTCGCCAGAACTGATGGGAAAGACACAATGTCCTTTGTTTCTCTCTTTCTCTCTTCTTTCAAAGAGCTTTAATACATTGGGAGAAATTGTCAAGATGTTCACTTCACATGAGTTGAATAGAAAGTAAATTATCCAGGGAAATGTTACTCTAGTACTGGGGTGGGTTCTGTCATTGCAGGCAAGTAAATACCTACAATATCACAATTGTACAGTATGCTTTCTGAAAAAGTACTGAGGAAAGCCAGTTGGTCTAGTCGTTAAGAAGCAATGGGTGGAAATTAATCAAGGAGAGAAGCAACCTAGAACTAAGGAGAAATGTCCTGACATTTAGAACAATTAATCAGTGAAGTGGCTTGCTTCCAGAAGTGGTGGATGCAACACTGGAGGTTTTAAAGAAGAGATTTCTCTGAAATAGTAAGGGTTTCCTGCTTGAGCAGGGGGTTGGGCTAGAAGACCTCCAAGGTCCCTTCCAACAATGTTATTCTGTTATTTACACTAGGTTAGGAGCCAGGAGACTGTGAATTCTAGTCCTGCCTTAAGCATGAAAGCCACCTGGGTGACTTTGGGCCAATCACCAGGAGACTGTGAGTTCTAGTCCTGTGATGACTTTGGGCCAGTCACTTTCTCTCAGCCCAACTCACCTCATAGGATTGTTCTTGTGATGAAAAGAGGAGGAAGGATTATTTCTGTTGTATTACCCATAAAGTAACAAAGGGTAAAAAAAATCTAATAAATATATAAATAAAGGTGCCCTACATCAGGGTTTTGAATCTTGCCACAAAGTACTTATCACTTAGGATAAACTTGGCAAAAGCTTCTTTGCCAGGCCTAGCCAGATATTAGCTCCTTAGAAAATAGTTTAAGATAAGCTTTACAAAATGTCACCAGCATCACTTCAGATTAAAGTCTATAAATAGTTCCTTTATGAAAAAAAATTAAATAAGCCATCTTCATACGTGGCAATCTGAACAGTCTTTGCTGTTAGCATATTTAATCATTTCATTTCTTAAAAGACGTTATCTCTGTTTAAGTACTTTTGAATATTTTTTTTCCTGCCTTTCCTATTTGATATCTAGTCAGGGATGTCCACGGACAGCTTTAAAAAGTCATAATGGCGGTTGAGTCTGGGCAATCTAGTCCCCACCCTTTACAGACAACATATGTAAAAAGGGACACCATCTGGATTTTTTGGCTTGTCCATGGACGACCCCAGATATGTTGATTTTCAATTACCATCCCTCCTAGCTGGCATAGCTGCTATCAACGGTAGCAGTAGACCATGCAGGCTGAGAATTCTGGGTGTTGAAGTCCACAGGTCTAAAGATTGGTGAGATTGAGAAGCACTGCTGTAGAGCAATGTTTCTCAACCATGACCACTTTAGGCTGTGTGGCCTTCAACTCCCAGAATTCCCCAGTCAGCCTTTTTTCTTCCTGGCTGGGGAATTCTGGGAGTTGAAGTCCATATAGCTTAAAGTGGCCTTGCTTTAGAAACACTGCAGAACAATTGATACAGAAAGCAAGGTAGTTCTAATATGCATCATTGTAGGCCTATGGAGACTTGACACCAAGAGAAATTCACACTGTATCCAAAAGCTCTCTTTTGTCCGTCGATATGCCCATCCTGATGAGATCACAGCAAAAAATGTACAGTAGAAGCCATTCTGAGGAATCACGAATCTGGAAAAATCAAGCAAAATATTATAGTATTGTCATCTTCCATAAAGAATCCAAAATTCAAACTCCGCTCACTCAAGCGCCACCTAGTGGCAAAAAGGTTGAGAAAATAAAGTTATGCATTCTTGTTATTACAGTAGCATTCTGTCTTTCCAGTTTTTAATTTTCATTCTTTTGGTATTTCTAAGAAAATGGATTTGTCAGGAAAATATTGGCAGTCCTCAACCTACAACCATTTGTTTGGTTCGTTCAAAGTTACAATGGCACTGAAAAAAGTGACTTACAACTGCACCTCAAACTTGCAACAGTTGCAGCATCCCCATGGTCACCTGATCAGAATTAAAGTACTTGGCAACTGGCATGTATTTATGTCAGTTGCAATGTCCCAGAGGTCATATGATTGCCATTTGCAACTTTCCCAGCTGGCTTCCAACAAGCAAAATCAAGCTGGATTTGCTTAACGACCACATAATTCATTTAACAACTGCAGTCATTCCCTTAACAACTGTGTCAAAAAAAAGGCTATAAAAAAATCAGGCGTGAGTCATTTAACAACCACCTTGTTTAGTAGGCCAGTGAAAGTCAGCAATTAAAATATAAAGTACTTAAATGAACAGGAACAGGTTTGTACCATTTCCCTCACTTCCATAAATATCCTCTCTCAAAATCTGAAATTTGGGAGTGGCGTGCGTGTAAGAGCAGCAAGTGCAGCTGGCCTTTATATGTCCTAAAATGTGGTTGCAGGGAGCATTTTGGAAATAATACATTATTTAAATCTGCAGTATGAGGAAGAGGAAGAGGAAGAGGAGGAATACATAGAGGAGGAAGAGCAGGAGACCATTGTGGAAACAAAAAAGGCACCAATGGCTCCCAAACCTGCCCCGCCTCCTCCTGCAACAGTGCCTCCCCTACGCCGAAAATCATCTGCCAATTACCGGGCTTACGCCGTTGAGCCGCATGACAAGGTGAGTGCCAGTCTCTTTTCCAGTTGAATCGAAAAAGAGAAATGCAGAAATACCCAGGGCAAGATTAAGGATTGGGGGCTCAGGAGATCAAAGGGGAACCCATCGTTTGAAGGGAGAGGGGGGGAAGAAATGCAGAAATGGAAACAATACCGCCCCTTGTGTTTGGGTCTCTGTATGGGTGTGTCTCTGTGTGTTTTTGGAGAGAAAAGCAAATTTATCATCATGCATGAAAACAATACACCAAGGTGAGGAACGGTTGCTGGAATTGTGTATGTCTAGTTTAATGAAGAGAAGGACGAGGGGGGACATGATAGCAGTGTTCCAATATCTCAGGGACTGCCACAAAGAAGAGGGAGTCAAGCTATTCTCCAAAGCGCCTGAAGGCAGGACAAGAAGCAACGGATGGAAACTAATCAAAGAGAGAAGCAACCTAGAACTAAGGAGAAATTTCCTGACAGTTAGAACAATTAATCAATGGAACAACAGGGGGTTGGATTAGAACGCCTCCAAGCTCCCGTCCAACTCTGTTATTGTATTCTATTCTAACTCCCAGAATTCTGGGAGTTGAAGTCCACATGCCTTAAAATTGCCAAGGTTGGACACACTTGATTTGGACTAATCCCATCTATTATTTTATTTAGAAAGAAATTAAACCCATTGGACAAAGCAGATTGTATTTTATTTCCTATGTCTCCTTTCCGCTAAGTCAGGGGTCTCCAACCCCCGGTCCGTGGACCAGTACCGGGCCGCAGCATGCCAGCAACCGGTCCGCACAAACAAGCAAAGCCCCATCCGTGGGATGCAGGCAGCACACAAAACCATGCACCCTCCGATTCGCGGAAAAACCTTTCTCCATGAAACTGGTCCCTGATGCCCAAAGGGTTGGGGATTTCTGCTCTAAATGAAAATTTGTCACTTGATGTTAAGATCAAGTGATCTTTGTCACTTGAGCTTTAACCAGGCCTAAACCAAATCAGCTGATTCTGTTTTTCTCCTTTCCTATTAAATTGCTCCCCATGTTATGTCCAAAATAAGCAATTATCACTGTAACTTTAGGAAATCCAACTGAGCACCATCTTTCCCCTGTGTGAAATATGCCTCTCAATCTCTCTTTTTTTGTTCTACCACAGATAAAAAGCAAGATATCGGCTTCTCGGAAATTGCAACTCAAGGTGATGTGGAAAAAAATGACTTCCTGGGTATTAGAACAGTTAGAAAAATACACAAGGGTCTAAACACCTCTGGGGGCACATCTGGCAAGTTTCTAGGAGATAGGAAGGCAAAACGTAGTACATGTAGTCCTTGATTTACAACCATTCATTTAATGATCATTTGAAGTTACAAAGGCGCTGGAAAAAGTGACTTGTGACTCTTTTTCATCCTTATGACTGTTACAGCATCCCTGTAGTCACATGATCAAAATTTGGACACTGGGGCAACTTCAACAGTTGCGACCTTCTGACTAGCAAAGTCAAGGATTCACTGATTCACTGAACAACTGTGTTATCAACTTAACAACTGAAGTGTTTCACTAAACAACTATGGCAAGAAAACATAAAAGGGGTCAAAATTCACTTATAAATATCTTGCTTAGCAACAGAAGCTTGTGGAATCAATTGTGGTTGTAAGTCGAGGATTACATGTAGTGTATAGATGCTGGTGGAAAAGAGGTACATTAGATCAGATTCCAAGAGAATAGAACACCCATACAACCACACCTACCCACACACATACTTGATGCAAATAGATGGTAGGGAGGAACTCTTGATAAAATGGACTTGCCCAACCTAAATACCCTCCAGATCTGGGATTCAACACCCAGAATTCTTGGCTTAGTATGAGCATCATTCACCATCCTCGGGGTCCATCCATACTTCTGCAGAGCCCCTTGGAAAGGAAAAGCTAGCTGAAGCCTGGTATATTCATCGGGTGGAAGGTTGAAGTTATATCTGCAAGCAAGATATAAGCCCAGCTCATTGATCCAAACTATTGTCTTTTCACTCAGTCACTGATGCTCCAAGTGGCTAAGAAGGAAATGGAAAAGGAAGAAGAAGAACGCTCCCAGGACAAAGAGCGATTTCTCTCCGACCACTGCATCCCATTAGAACTGGCAGGATTCGGCTTCACAGAACTGCAGGTCAGCACAGAAGTGGGGAGAATGAAGGAGGGAGAAAGCAGACCAAATTGGAGAAGATCTGCTTCTTGGGTTTAGTGAAGTCAGACTTCTCTGAACTGTTGCTCTCCAGATGTGTTGGGCTTCCCTTGAAAAGTCTCTAGTTTGAAGAAAGATAAAGACAGATGCCAGGTGAAAGGAAAACTCTAAAGTGTATCTTTGATTCTCAGGGTAAACTATCTTAGATGTTGGCTTTATGTTAGGGAAGGTGATAAGCTCCTTGAGGGCAACACTATCCATTTGCTACTCAACTTGCTTTGCACCAGCAGTTCTCAAGCAAGAGTTGGACATCCCATCACTTGCAGCATGATCCACATTCCATAGAAAGATAACATAGCTTTAGAAGAATCCAGCCAGTTAAAATTCTCTTGTAAGCCTATGCTCAAAATTAGCTTTCTTCAAACTGTTGCACTCCAGGTATATGAACCGGAGGTGGGATTTGTAGGACAACACAACTGGAAGGGCAGCTGATTCTTCTGTTCGATTCGGACTATTCTAAAAGATTCTTAGCTTTGAGAAAAAATATATAATTGTGGGTATTAATGGAATCTAAATTAAAGAGTCCTGGTGGTGCAGTGGTTAGAATGCAGTACTGCAGGCTATTTCTGTTGACTGCCAGCTGCCAACAATTCAACAGTTCGATTCTCACTGGCTCAAGGTTGACTCAGCCTTCCATCCTTCCGAGGTTGGTGAAATGAGGACCTAGCTTGTTGGGGGCAATGGGCTAACTCTGTAAACCTCTTAGAGCATTGTGAAGCAGTATATAAGTCTAAGTGCTATTGCTATTGCTAAATCTCCAGGATTTCTCTAAAAGTGTTTTGAAATTATTGTCTTCTTTTTTCTCCAGTTAGACCAATCTGATTTACTGTAAGTGGTTGATGTCTTAAAAAAAATAGTTGTATGGCTCATCACTCAGTAGCTTTTCAAATGCACTTTGCACTCGTTCAGGAACACCCTGTTCTTTGTTAGTTTTGAATCTGATCTTTGATTTGGCTTTCAAATTATACTACTTTGTTTGCTACAGGAGTTATGTCAGCAGCTGCATGCACAAATTGACAAAATTGATGAGGAGCGTTATGACATGGAGGCCCGGGTCAATAAGAGCATCAACGAGGTGAGTTTCTGAACATGGGCCTTGGGGGGGGGGGCACAATTTTCTTTACAGGGCCTCACTTGCAGATCTCATTCATATAAGATAGAAAGAGACAGCTAAGTGTATCTCAGATGAAGGATTTGGCCAATGTAATTTGGCATTTTAATGACAGTAATGGGGAAATGCAAAACACAGCCTAGTCTTTTTCGCCCAGCTTAAAAATAATCACTTAGGGCCACTGATTTGAGTAAATCAAATCAGGAAAAGCTGGAATATATGCCACTTTGATGTTCTTGGTAAGAAGGGTGGATTTTAAAAACAACCACAATATGCCCATGGCTCTAGGTTTGCAAAGTGCAGAAAAGGTGTAAGAAATAATAAGCTGGGGGGGGGGAAACAAATAACATGAGATGAGAATAAAAGGGAGCTTAGATAAGCCTAGTTTGCATCAGTAACATTTACTATACATCTCCATATTTTTCTATCCTTGAAAAGCATTCTAGTTTCTTCAGCCGTGTCCACCTGCTGCTTTCCATTTTGACTTTTCAGAATTTTCACCTCTCCATTTTTGAGGATCTCGTCAGCTGCATCCTGGATTCAGTCATGGGTGTCTCAATCTTCTCTTTCTCCTCGCTTAGTTACTCTTCTTTTGTTTTGCAGTTTAATACTCATTCATTTCCTGTATGTGACCAAATCATCTCAGTGTACTTTTTCATACTGGCTATTCATTTTTTCCATTCAGTCCACATTTCTTCAGAGCTATCCTTTCTATTTCTAGTTTCATTTCTTTCATTTTTTTTCCCTGTCACATACATTTTTTTCCAAGCTCCATTCTTGATATTACTAGGAGCCTTCTAAGAAGATCTGAGAAGAAGATCTATGCAGTCACCATTTTCATTCATTCTTGGGGACTGGATTGCCCCCATCGCTTTTTCTGTAATTCTGTAATTCCGTTACTGCATTTGCACCCACCTATTCGTATCATTTAGAATTAAGAATAATTTTTACCCTGCATGCAGTTATTGCCAACCTATAGGCTTCTATTTTCAAATGCATCTACAAAAGCTTTAACTCTTTCACACATCATTAAATCTACATCTCCAGAGTTCTTGATGTTCTCAGAACTTGGTTGTTTGCTTGAAAACATTTCATTACCCTATTAGATAAGACCAGGGGTAGGCAACCTTGGCTCTTTTATGACTCGTGAACTTCAACTCCCAGAATTCCTGAACCAGCCATGCTGGCTCAGGAATTCTGGGAGTTGAAGTCCACGAATCATAAAAGAGCCAAGGTTGCCTACCCCTGGATAAGACCATCAGTGCTAATGAGTGGAGAGTTTGAAGTCAGGAGGACCCAGCAGACCAAAGATCTTGCTAGGGCAGTGTTCTACAAACTTTGCAACTTTAAAATGTGTGGACTTTAAAATGTGTGGACTTTAACTTTCTCTAGTATGCTGGCTGGAGAATTCTGGGAACTGGATTGCTGAGGTCGAGAAATACTGATTTACAGTTTCAAAATGTTCTTTATTTAAGACAGTTTATGGAAACGTTTGGGGAGATCTGGAAGGACAGTGCAACATTTCACTCCCAACTGAAGGGCTCTTCGTATAACTGGGCTTTCCCCACGTCTTTCAAATGTGTTGAGACCGGAATTCCCAATCACCATCACTCAGGGTATTGTTGTCTACCCATCTGGAAAGCATCCAGTTGGGGAGAACGGTGAATATTTCAAATGTGTTAACAGACTGTCCATTCTGGCTCCAGATCCAAGATTTGAACCAGAAGATTTTTGACCTGCGAGGCAAATTTAAACGCCCTGCTCTTCGCCGGGTGCGTCTCTCAGCTGATGCCATGATGCAGGCCTTGCTTGGCTCCAAGCACAAGGTCTCTATGGATCTGCGGGCCAACCTCAAACAAGTCAAGAAAGATGACACAGAGAAGGTGAGCCTGGAAGGATCAGCAGCCAAGAGTCAGGGGGAGGGAAGACGAAGTGGACAGATGGTAGCTTCAGAGTCGTTCAGCATCTTGATTTAGGACAGAGGTCGGCAACCTTGGCTCTTTTATGATTCATGGACTTCAACTCCCAGAATTCCTGAGCCAGCTATGCTGGCTCAGGAATTCTGGGAGTTGAAGTCCATGAGTCATAAAAGAGCCAAGGTTGCCTACCCCTGATTTAGGAAAAGTGCGAGCAATCTTTGTTAGCTAGAGACTCTGCTTAGCCTTTGAGGATTGTTGGGGTTTTTTTGCATGGTTTGGAGTTTTTAGTGGATAAAGAGTCATTTAAACTCTGACTCACCCCCAAAAGAGCAAATTTAGTCTTTTTGGATAGTTTGAATATATTTTATCCCTGAACCATCTTTTCTGGAGGCCCTGCAGACCGTGAATGGGATGTTACAGCCCCTTGTGGCCTCCAAAAATTCCCCATTCCTGGCCTAAGATCATTGTGAGGCGTTCTGAGGTGACTGAACTGCCCAAACTTTGCATACTTGCCTGCTTATTTACTTACAGCTTGACTGATCATTCACTGGTGGTGAATAATTTCCAGGCACAAATTTCCCATCAGTGACGTTGTATGTCAAAGTCTTAAATTTAGTTCTTGGCACCTTGGACTACATTTTACCAGCATGGCAGCAACCTCTTTGTTTTTGTTACCTATAAATAGCCATCTTAAAGTTCACATGGGAGAAAGAGAATTGATTTAGATGGGCAGTGAGCCCTTTCTCCAATTCCTGGTTTTCATAAAAAGTTCAACACTCCTTCCAAAACTGCAGGAAAGTTCACAGGTAAAGGGTTACAAAAGTCAAGATGGCAGCCACCACAATGCAAAAAACCCTTTTCATATGGATTATGACTGCAATCTTGATTTTTTTTTTAAATTCCTTCCTTGGAGGATACCCTTGCAAAACTTTTTTCTCCCCAGTACATTACTTGCAAGGATATAAAGCAGGGTTTCTCAGCCATAGTAATTTTAAGACATGTGGATTTCATTCTCATGCTGGCTGGAGAATTCTGGGAGTTGAAGTCCGTGCATCTTAAAGTTGTCAAGGTTGGGAAACCCTGGTATAAAGGAACATGTATTTGGGGAAAGGGAAATAGTTGGCCTGATTTTGAGTTTTGAAAAAACCTTTGCATTTCAAGAATGCATGTAGGAGCACCTCTCCTCGGTCTGAGTATTTATCCAACCAAGACCGCAGCTTAGAAAATGTGGAAAGATATCTCATAACCACAGAGATCCCTCTGGTCTCATCCAGAGAAGTGAACGGTGCAAAATTCAGGAACATCCAACTACATCACTGGGCACAAGTGATCTTTCCAAATTGGGGGGGTGTAGAATGCTTTTCCGGGGGAAGGAGAACATTGTCAACAATAAGAATCTCTCTTAGCTGTGAAAGGAATTCCATTCATTAAAGTTTCCTGTGGCTTACTTTGATGATTCCACGAAGCAATGGGAAACCAGGCCTTCTATGGCACAGCAGTCATGGTGATGGGCTGTTTAAGAACATCAAAACCCAAATTGTAGTCCATTCTCAGCTTTAGAAGCTCCTTGAGGAACATGGGGACCAGCCACTATCTGGTCAACCAATCACGTGCGGTTGGTGTGGGGAAGAACATGAGGAAGGAAAGCTGTGTAAGTTGCTCTGAGTTCAAATAAATAAAAACATAAATGAGCTAGCAGGACCCAAGTTACTCCTCCCACACAGCCTGGGACTCCACTGATTTCCTGACTCTTGGTCTCTCCCCACCCCAGGAGAATCGGGAAGTAGGTGACTGGAGGAAGAATATCGATGCTCTGAGTGGCATGGAAGGGCGCAAGAAAATATTTGAGACCTCGGTCGCAGGACAGGCCTGAGGCACACAAGGTGAGAGAAATTCCTTCAGGGATGTATGTATTGAAATACAAATAGTCTTCAACTTACCGCCATCTGTTTGGCGATCGTTTGACATGGCGACAGCACTGAACAAGGTCATTGACAACTGGTCCTCACACTTACGACTGTTGCAGCATCAATAGTGGTCACGTGATCAAAATTTGGGCGCTTTGCAACTGGCAGGTTTTTTCTGATAGTTGAAGCATCCTGATTGCCATTCATGACCTTCCTAGCCAATTCCCGAAAAGCAAAGTCAATGGGAGAAGCCAGATTCAATTAACGACCATATGATTCCTTTAATAACCATGGCGGAAAAAAGTTGTAAAATCAGGTGTCACTCACTTAACAACCACCTTGCTTAGCAGCAGAAATTTTGGTCCGAATTGTGGTTATAAGTTGATGGATTGCTTGCATATTTAAGTCAAAGGGTAGATGCGGTGGCTGGTCGAATCCAAGAGCAGCATTGCTACTCAGAGATTGCATCTGGAAAAAGGCCTCTTCTCTCCCAGATGCTTGTCTATATGTTCAAAAGAGTTATATGGCTACCCACCTTATGGTACACAATTCACAAGCAATAAAAATAATACAACCACGAATCAAAAAAAAAATCAGCTGCCCAACCCATCAACTACTCTCATTCATTTCTACAATATTTGGGTTCCAACCGTTCTATTTTAGCGTCTGGGAGATGGGAGCCCATGCAGCTATTCAACAGTGGTGTAACATGGGCAAACTAGAGGATGGCCAATAAGGTGTGAGCTGCCACATTCTGCACAGGTCTACAACAACTCGCCACAGCCAACTCACTGCGGCCAACTCGCCATGGCCAACTCACCATGGCCAACTCGCTGCAGCCAACTCATTACAGCCAACTCGCCATGGCCAATTCACTGCGGCCAACTCGCCATGACCAACTACTGCGGCCAACTCGCCATGGCCAACTCGTTGCGGCCAACTCACCACGGGACAACTTGCTGTGGGACAAGAGTTACACTAATATCCAAGTAATACAGTGGTTCTCAACCTGTGGGTCGGGACCCCATTTGGGGTCGATCAACCATTTCACGGGGGTCGCCAAGCAAGGCTGTCCGCCATTTTTTTTTTGTCCGCCATTTTTTTTGTCCGCCATTTTTTTCCCCTTTTCCCGCGGGTGCCTTACCTCCCTTGGGCTGGGCCAGCTGGTGGTCGGCCTGCTCCGTCTCTGCCGCTTACCAGCTACGCCTCGGCCGGCACAGGGGGCGGAACCACGCATGCGCGGCGCTCCTGGGCAGGGAAAGTCCTCGACTTACGACCGGGTGGGTAGTCCTCGACTTACGACTGGTTTAGTCCTCGACTTACGACCGGGTTAGTCCTCGACTTACGACCGGTTGGGGTCACGGCATTAAAAAGGTTGAGAACCACTGAAGTAATAGAACAATAGAATCATTAAAGGAAGGATGCCAAAGGAGGAACAAAATTAAATGTGTATGACAAAAATTAAATTAATTTTTAACTATTTTAAATAATTGTTGAATTGTTGAATTGTCCTGCAGCGAGTTGTCCCGTGGCAAGTTGGCCATGGCAATTTGACCGTGGCGAGTTGTCCCATTCCATTCTGGATCAGTTGTAATTTCCAAGTGGTCTCCAAGGGCAGCCCCGTGTAAAGAGTGTTGCAGTAGTCCCGTCAGAAAGTCACTAAGCCACGAGGGACCATGTTTTTGGTTGTTCTACCCTACTCTTCCAAAATCCAGAGTCCTCCAAATAGGTGGGCAATGAGACTTAAAATCCCCATCCAATTTTTCCATTCTTCAGGTAGTCCTCGACTTACAACACTTCATTTAGCGACCATTCAAAGTTACAACGGTCCTGGGGAAAAATGACTTATGACCACTTTTCACACTTGTGACCATTGCAGCATCCCCACAATCACATGATCAGAATCCAGACACTTGGCAACTGACTCATATTTATGACAGTTGCAGCATCCCGAGGTCACGTGATCTCTTTTTGTGACCTTCTGACAAGCTAAGTCAACGGGGAATCCAGATTCACTTAACAACCCTGTCACTAAACCTAACAACTGCCAAGATTCATTTAACAACTCTAGCAAGAAAGGTGGTAAAATGGGGCAAAATTCACTTAACTACTGTCTCACTTATCCACAGAAATGTTGGGCTCAATTCTGGTCTTAAGTTGAATACGTATTACCTATATTCTAACAGGTCTTCCACAGTAATTCCCAACTTTTGCTACATTCGTCCGGTTTTGCATAATAGTCCTAAATCTGGAAAACTTTAGTAAAGTGCTTTTCTTCTGGGTGATGAGAGGGTTGCAGACACTTGCAAACTATAGCATGGATGTTCAGAATGGTTTCCTAAACTTTCCCCTACCTTCCCCCCCACCTTTCCTTTTTTCAGATGCGGCTTCCTGTGTGCTCTCTGATCTGTAGATGTTATAGATCCCTCGTGAATCCTCATCCTTTCACCGCATTCATTATTGGGGCAAAAACCACACCTTGGAGTTTTGTTCTGCAAACGATTATTTCCCTTTCTGTTGCTTTGGGGAGCATCTTAGCTCTGAGCCCGCCATAAGAACGATGCATTTAAAACTTGAAGTATGCATGTTTGTATGGATAGTACAAGGAGCAGGTTGGGTGCCACCAAGTCTGCGTGAGCTTCAGAAATGCTGCAGAAGATATGCTGTAGAGACCAGGAGTAGTCCAGCCTTGGGAACTTTAAACCTGTAGACTTCAAGTCCCAGAATTCTCCAGCCGGTCATGCCGGCTGGGAATTCTGGGAGTTGAAGTCCACAAGTCTTAAAGTTGCCAAAGTTGGACACCCCTGGTTTAGATCTTGAATTTGCCCAGTGCCTCTCTGTTCTCATTAAAGCAGCTCAATTCTTTTTTTCAGGATTTCACACCAACAGGAAAAATAAAGGAGTTGCTACTTTAAAGGTGGCACAAAGTATAAATCCTTTAAAGCAGGAGGATCTCTCTTTTTCTTAAGTTCCTGCTGAAATCTTAAAAGAGTTGGGCCCCACATACACAGTTGGGCTACTTTAATCAAGAGTAGAGAGGTGCTGTGCTCCTTTGGCAAAAATAACTGTAATTCCCAAACAGGCAAAAATAATTCCAAAATATTTTTAAGGCCTGCACACCTCTAATAGTAGGATGATCCTGTATATAACAATTGTGGCCACTAGATGGCTGTCAAGAGTTAGGATTGTGAGCATCCCTTTGCTACAACCTAATGGTCGAGGGTTTTTTTACAGTTCAGATACAGTACAGGTAGTCCTTGACTTATGACCATTCGTTTAGTGACCATTCTAAGTTACAACGGCACTGAAAAAACTGACTTACAACTGCTCCTCAGATTTACAACTGTTGCAGCTTCCCCATGGTCACATGATCAAAATTCAGGCACTTCACAATGGACATGTATTTATGACAATTGCAGCATCCTGGGGTGACCTTCCCAGTTGGCATTCAACAAGCAAAGACAATGGAGGAAGCTGGATTCACTTAACGACCGCATGATTCACTCAACAATTGCAGTGATTCACTTAACAACCGTGGCAAAAAGGGTTTGTAAAATTGGGCATGGCTCACTTAACAACCACCTCATTTAGCATTAGAAGCTCCAGTCCCAAGTGTGGACGCAAGTTGAGGATTACCTGTAAGCCTCTTGATATAAACAATTGGTCTAGTACGTGTAATCCTTGAGTTACGACCACAACTGAGCCCAAAATTTCTCTTGCCAAGCGAGACATTTGTTAAATGAGTTTTGCCCCATTTTATGACCTTTCTTGCCATAGTTGTTAAGTGAATCGCTGTAACTGCTAAGTTAGTAATAAAGCTGTTAAGTGAATCTGGCTTCCCCATTGACTTTGCTTGTCAGAAGGTCACAAAAGGTGAACACATGACCCTGGAACACTACAACCATCATAGATATGAGTCAGCTGCCAAGAGTCCGAATTTTGATCCCTTGGCCATTGGGATGCTGCGATGGTCGTAAGTGGGGGGAAAAGTCATAAGGCTTTTTTTTCAGTAACTTTGAACGGTCACTAAATGAACTGTTGTAAGTTGAGGACTACCTGCACATGCCTGCGTGCACTCTTGCCGCTTTTTAAGGGTGCCTTTTAAGGCTGGCATATGCACAAAGAGAAATTGCTGTCAAAGAGCTTTCTTCTTTGCAATTCTAGCAAAGCCTGGGGACAGTAGAGCTTCTTCGTGATCCAGCAGATGGCTGAAGGTCCGTCAGAACCTCCTTAGCAGGCAGATATCCAAAGGAGGGGGTCAAAGACCACACTGGGGGATGCAACCCTGCCTTTGAAGCTTGCTTCTTTTTAATGCACCATCGCAGCAGCCATCTTTTTGACCACTCCCTACAGATGCCTCTCTCTGGATGATGCATGCTTCACCCTTACTTGGAAGCCCTGAAGTTCTTGATGCCAAAGAAGGAAGTGATGCCAAAGAAGAAAGGAAAGGGGAAAAAAGCTGTGTCGTTCAATCTGTGCTTTTGTAGCTACGGTGGTTACACTAAGGCAGGGGTCTTCAAACTTGGCAACTTTAAGACTTATGGACTTCAACTCCCAGAATTCCTCAGCCAGCCCTTTTGGGAGTTGAAGTCCATAAGTCTTAAAGTTGCCAGGTTTGAAGACCCCTGCACTAAGGGGTGTTTTAGAAAAGACAGCAATGCTTTTTTGCATGGTGTTCCAATCAGGATATTGTCCAATCCCTGACGATCAAAATGTTGCCCGCTTTACTGGCAAACACTGCTGCCGTTCTTCTCGAGTGCACTTTCCCCCCTCAGTGTCAAAAGGAGTGCAGTTGGATCCTGCTTTTTGCTTCCCGATTCCGAACACTTTCACTTTCTTGGGAATTCCAGTCAGCTCATTTTGGGGAAACCAACCAACCTTTGATCCCTTGGCAACAGCAATTGGCTCTGTCTAATATGATTCCAGAGCATCTCTCTTGGCACATGCCAGCTTTTTGTACTGCATAGGTTTGGGGCTTAAGCTTTGCTAAATGCTAGCATTTTGCAACAGTTTCTAGCCTCATTTCTATCTGCAAAAATATTTCCCATACAGACAACACAAATGGTGCTTGGTCTAAGCTCAATCTTGGTTTGGAAAGATGCCCTCCCCCCTAGAGAGAAGCAGGCTTGGCTTGGAAAGATGCCCCCCCCCCTCAGAAAGAAGCAGACTTAGACACTGGATTAGGAGCAGGAAGAGCCATGTTCATTTTCAGCCCTTCAATGGGTGGCTTTGAGCCTCTCATTCTCTTTCAGCCTACCTCCCAAGGTTGTTGTTGTGAGAGGAAAGGAGAAGAGGGAGCACTATATATGTCATCTTGAACTTCTGAAGGGATGGAAATCCTGATAGATAAATAAAAGACTAAAGTGAACTGGGAATAATGGGAGGCTTTCGGAAAGGCTGGTAGGAAGCCATTTTGTGAAAGCACCCAGACATACAAATTGTGAGACTACAATGAGTTGAAGGAGGATCAAACTGTGCGATGAAATGATGGTCTTTAATCATTAGATAGTTATCATATGTTGTATAAAAGTCATTGAAAGCAGTACTGAATTGCTGGAATTGAATTCTGACTAATCACTTCAGGGTAACCCCAAAGTAATAGGAATTCTGCCTGGGAGGGGTGGTCCACAGGAATGGAGGGGGGTGTCAAAATGGTGGATATGATGGAAGCCCTGCCCCTTTAGAACACATCTGAGACTCAAAAAGAGTTGAGGATTCTCTTGTACCATTGGGGTAGTTTGACTTTTTTGCCCTCCCTGCCGAAGCCCTCATTAGTTTGTTTTTTTCTAATGAATTACTGTTGCCCGATGAAAATATTTCTAGCAACTAGTTTATTTGCTTTCAATTGCTTCTCTTTTAAAAAAAATCTTTTATTTGTGTTCACATTAAAAATACACCATTCACACTTCAGCCCACTGATGGTTAACACTGGTCATAATTAAAGCACAAAGAAACAGGTAATTTTTTTAAAAAAAAATGAAGAAACAGAAAGAGAAAGAGAATGCAACAATTTGCAGATTTGTGTCAAGTCAGTGAATTGTCAAAATGGCAATATGTTTAAGTAGAACAGCTGCTGCTGAAACACACATACAACAGAGGCACATCCTTTTAATGACAATGTAATATAACTTATAAATAAATAAACATTCATAATCAATATAGTAGTCTTTTACTTTGCATTTCTTTATTAGAGTTCTCTTTTAACTTTTCTGGTGGCTTACAGACACAATACAAGTTGTTGTTGTTTTTTTTAAAAAGGCAATTAAAAATGGTGTCCTGTTCAAATGGACTTTTGAGGCAACCACCTGGCTCTTTCTGATTGAAAAACCTCATTGTGAGAATGTCTGTGGGGGTCAAAAAAGTCAAGATGGCGGGTGCGATGGAAGGCCTGCCTCGTTTTTACATGCAGCCCCCAACCTCTTTCCCTCCATTGTTATGGCTCATGAATTAATTTTTGCAGAAACATTACTCAAAAAGGAAAACACAGAAGAGGAAGGTAAATAGATATCAGGCATAAAATCATGATCATATCTGCAATTCAGATTTAAAATTCAGTTGCCTGGTCCTCGCCAGAAAAGGAAATAAATATGCAGGCAGAAAAATATACATACATAAAAGGTTGCATATAAATAACAATATATAAACATTTGTGCTCAAAAGTTTTTCACGTTATGCCTTCCCTTCCTGCTTCCTTATCGATCTAACTTTCTTCAATAAATAAATCTCATATAATAAATAAGTTATTTAAATAGTTGGATAAATAGAAATAAAACCTTGGGGTTTTGTTTTGTTTTGTTTTTAAAAAAAAAACCCAGCAAGTTTAACAATGGGAAACTAAAAAGTTGAAGTGATTCAGACAGAACAGAAATTCTGTGGCTGTTTTGGGATTTGGGAATCCCAAAAGGCTTCAGTCAATTACATCCATCCCTTTCACTGCTCCTTTGCCCCGATCTGTCTTCCTCATATTTACTCTTCATATTAATGCAATAAATCACAGATGGCAGAGCTTAGGAAGGATCCTGCTGAACATCTGACTTTGTGCCCCAGCCCAGCCATTGTCTTGCTCTATCTGAAGGCAAAACTTAGGCTTCTCAAGCCCTGATTTTGATCCATTATGTTGAAGGGATCAGGCGACTCAATGTCAGGCACCTGTTGAACGTATTCGTTGTCCACAAGCATTCGGTCAAGGGGAATCTTGTTATCTAAAGGTAAAAACTGGGAGAAAGGGGGCAGCTGACGGCTGTGGGCCAAATTCTCCATCATGCTGAGGCTGACGGGAAGATTGTAGGCCTCTGAATAGTACACGTTATAACCATCTTGAAGAACTATCTCGTGGAAATTACAGGCCTCTTCCAAGTACAACAGCTGCAAAGAGAAGAGATCGCTTGGATTAAGCCTTCAAGAATACAGAAACTCTATTGGGCTTTACAGATAGTCCAGAATAAAGAAGCAAAGACAACAACTGAATTTGATTTCATTTACTTTCGAGGGGGCTCTACTTAAATTTAGCTTATTGTTATCTTGCTTCTACCATTGCTTCCTGTATATTACATTTTCTTGGGTCACATTAAAAAACACAATCAAGTAGCAATTGTTAGGGGCCCATCAAAGACCACATCAAGATTTTGGGTGGGTCGTATCTACAGGTTAGTTCAGCAACCATTTGACATTACAACGGACGCAATGACACCATTTTAATGTTCAAATTCTACCTCTCCCACAGTCACATAATTGCATTTTGGACACTCGGCAACTAGCCTGCATTTAGTTATGGTGTTCGGGAAAAACTAGCCCACAGCAAACAGGGTTTGCTTAGTGACTGCTGCAAAAAAAGGACATCAGATCAGGTCCAGTCACATGATAATATTGCTTTATGACTGTCATTACATATAATGGTAATTGCAGGCTCTATTACGTTTATAACTCTAGGACTACCTATGGCTAGGGGATTGTACAACAATTATCTGTGCAAATTGAGCATAGAATTAACTTGGTGTAGAATCATACGAAGTTGGTAAGCTTGATGGAAAACAATTATTCAGTGTTCTGCCATTCCCTCCGTTATATTATGTCCTGTAGCTTCAGTTACCCATGTACTTCCTACTGTTGCATTTCAAGCTAAGAAAGACAACAATCTCCTTAGGTAATCTGTTCTACAGTCAGACAGTTCTTATCACCAAGAAATTTCTTTTAGCATCTAGTAGTCAAACCTGGCTGGGCACCTACGGAATTAACTCAAGGTCATATAAGCCATAGATCAGTGTTTCTCAACCTTGACAATTTTAAGGCATGTGGATTTCAACTCCCAGAATTCCACAGCCAGCATTGCTGGCTGTGGAATTCTGGGAGTTGAAGTCCACATGCCTTAAAATTGTCAAGGTTGAGAAACACTGCCATAGATAATTCAGCCCTACATACATTGCTGGACTTAGGCATTCAAGCTACACCAAAATAGAAAATGATTCCAGCTAAAGAAATGCTATTTTCACTGCTGATGGGTTAATATCAATAGTGAATTTAGTGTCATATGGTCAACAAATCTGCAGTTTCTCTACTCAGGCTCGTAATTCAGCTTGAAATCTGCCGTGTTAACATCTTTGCCATTTGTTTATTTGCATTCTTTATATCATGAGCATCTGCCAAAAATTTCTATTTCTATGCACTGTGGTCAACTTGTTGCAGCATACATGTTCAAATTTCAGAAGTCAAAAAAGTCAGATTGCAATTTGTAATCCCCTTCGTTTTCACAGACACAATGATTCAAAACAAGAAATATTTATTCAAATTATTTTTCTCCCTTCACAAAGTATTTCTGTTTCACTGGCCCAGTAATTAAATGTTTAACTCAAAAACACACTCCCCTTGTAATGAGTGTTTTTACCTTGCTCTATTAGCATC
This sequence comes from Protobothrops mucrosquamatus, assembly GCF_001527695.2. Taxonomy (NCBI): domain Eukaryota; kingdom Metazoa; phylum Chordata; class Lepidosauria; order Squamata; family Viperidae; genus Protobothrops; species Protobothrops mucrosquamatus. The sequence continues at coordinate 1,792,007 of NW_015386395.1, forward strand.
CTAAACAGCCCATGACAGGTTGGGTAATTGTTTCAGAGATATATCCTTAGGAGATGCCTGAATATCTTCACCAATGACAGACCTAATATTTTCGAAAAGTTCTTTAAAATCCAGGGGGAATATTCAGAGCTGCATCTGCCTTGAAAGTAGCCCAATCAAACGTCGACAAGAGGAAAGATTTTTATGACATTTTGCATTACGTCCTAAAATGCTTTATGATCATTTTTAGGTCTTAAAATGCTTGGATTTTTTTTAATTTCCAAATTTCAGTTTCACAAGAGTCACCAGTCTCAGATTATGGATGCATTCTAGAAGTTAGCCCATTTGAGATACCTCGATTGAAAAAGCTTTACTGTATGATGTATCATTTCACCCAGTTAAAGGTTACAGAAGGAGAGATAGTCCTTGGCTTATAACCATTCATTTAGTGACCATTCAAAATTACAACACTCAAACAAGTGTCAACTATTCCTCGCGCTTATGACGATCACCGCATTCCCATGATCATGTAAATTTGGGGGCTTGACAGCCAGCATACATTTATGATGGTTACAGCATCCTGGAGTCATGGCGTCACCATTTGTGACCTTCCCAGCTGGCTTCTGTCAAGCAAAATCAATGGGGGAAGCCATATTTGCTTAACAACCACATGGGTTCACTTAATACAGTGATTCACTTAACAACCATGGAAAAAAGGTAATAAAATTCAATGTGACTCACTTAACAATCACCTTTCTTAGCAACCAAAATTCTGGTCTCTGTTGTGGTTGTAATTCTAGAAACAACCTGTAATATACACTCTTTTCCTGGTTATTATATAAGACAGATTATATGCCTCAGTTTTTATTTCTATTTAATTTCTTTTTTCTATTGTGTTTCAACTGTTTTAATTGCTTTTATGAATCACCATTCAGAGTCAATGGTTTCATATAGGCAGCTATACAAACTGAACAAATGAATAAATATAGGGGATTGCAAAAAAATAAATGCTGCTATGACTTTAAAAAGAAGACAGATAGCTTCTTAAGGGATGTCACCACATTTTAGTTTGCTCCTAAAAATGTAGGCATTTTATTATGATTTCAGAATATATCTACTAATCTATTAAGTCCCCTCAGCATCAAGAAGATTAAAATGGTCCAGTCTGCAAGAACAGTTTGCTTCTGATTTTATTAAAGTACTATTACACATTATTTTTGGTATATATGATTTTTGGGGTGCAGATTTAACTCATGAATGAAAACAACTCAGCTATCTCTAGAAAAACACTTACCTGTATCAGGGAAGACATAACCAGTACTTGAGTGTTCTCAATGGCAGACTCAAAATTGTTGCCAAATAATGTGTGAGATGATCCCCCCCAAAATGCATATTTTGGAAAGGGGTGAACTCATGATCAGACAGGTAGATCTTTCAATTTATAGCTTTATCTTTCCCCGCTGATCCTTTGCTTTAAACCACTGTTTCTTCTTTAGCCATTTCCAGATGTGTGGACCAACTCAGAGAATTCTCCAGCCAGTGTTGCTGCTTGGAGAATTCTGGGAGTTGAAGTCCACCTATCCAAAAGCTGCTGAGATTGAGAAGTACTGCTCTAAACACAGAGACATAATCTGTATAATTATACTTACTGAGCCATATAGATGTCCTTCAGAATCCATGCAAAGAAATCTAGAGGTTTTCTTGGCCATGATACGAACAATTCCCAATTTCACTGCTTTGATTTCCATCAAACCTAGGGGGGGGGGAATAGAAAATAGCTCGTGAAAAAGGAGAACTCTTTAGAATGGTTCTAACTGAAATAGCCTTCAACCTCTTCAGATCTTTTAGTAGTCTTGATCTGTAACATCTGTAAAATGTAACATAATCTGTGGGAGGCCACCATAGCACCTTCTACAGTTCCCATTTCTCCTACTTGATTTACTCTGAAAGTTTAATATCATCTGCAACGAAGGACCAAGTTAACATTTGTTTTCCAGAGTTTTCCAGATAACACATGTGTTAAGAAGCTATGTGTTCTGAAATGCCCTCTTCTGAAAAACCGTATTTCACAATCTACTACCTGATCCTTCCCCAAAAAACCCAAGTGACTGTGCCTCAATTCCACATATAACTCCAGAAAAACTCATCGGGAGGAATCCCGAGTAATTTGTTTCCCAAATACTCACTGAAGGGGCTCTGGTATTTGGAGCCACGCACTGTGCCATCTGAGAAGATCTCCAGGTGGAGGTGGATCCGTCCATTGGCTGTATAGAGATGGCGAAGCCGGACTTGCCCATCAAACTGGTACAGAGGATTGGAATTTGGCACTGGAGAGGCCACAATCCTGGGGACCAACGCAGCGCAGAAAAGCAGGTTAAGGGGAAGCAGGAAATAACGGTTGCGTTGGAGAAGAACTGAAATGGACAGCATGGCTCAAGGATGGCCGATCCAGGCAAGACGTAGTTCTGGGATGGCAAAGATAGTCTTGCCGTCAGAAGAAATTCAAGGAGCAACTCAAGGTTTGAGGTCCCAGCCTAGTTTTGCCAGTCACTGGATTCTACTGTTTTTTTTGGGGGGGAGACTATAGAGAATTCTGCATTCCTGTCCTTCCAACTTGAACTTATTGATCTCACCCAGGAATTATGTCCAGAATTCACAAAGAAATGCAGTTCAGGACTTCTGAAAGTTGTTATTCTGGGGATGGGATCTGGGGAGTCTAGTAAACTTCCAGTCACCCAATCAATGGGAATAGTCAGAATAAGGAGAATGTCTTCCTTCTTGCTCTATCTTATGCCAAGTTTGCTCCAAATCAGCAAACTCACCAATATATATACACACACGCCTGTGTTCTCTACAACGGAGGTAAACGACCTTCCCCTTGACTTTTGCCTTGCCTACAACTCTCCACCCACTTCCATTTCCCCACACACTCGCCAGGTCCCCCAAGGGTGAGTCACGGGGTGCCGCTTGCTCCTACTGCTCCTAACATGGGGTCACGAGGATGCCAAAGTCTAAATATTATCATTCTGCAGCTGCTTTCAAGCTACCGACAGGAAAGATGATGTAACTTAGGGAATACAAGACTGAGAAAATGATGGCCAGAAGGAGGGGGAGAGAAGAAAGGGGAGGGAGATAATGGAAAGGCTAGGATTGCCTCAGCATCCTGGAACCGCTCTCTGATTTATCCAACCTGTCCTGTGTATCTATTAATCTTTTTAAATATGTGCGTCTCTTGACCATTTATGCGCTGGACTCAAGCAATTGTCCACTGTAGGCTCAATAATACAGTCATGCTCTTTATCTGTGTAACTCTCACAGCCCTTATCCTGCAGAGACAGCTCATGTGCTCCAGATGCCAAAGACCCCTGGTTCAGTTCCTGAACAGCCAGAGATTGAGCAGAGCACAAATCCTGCTGCAAACTCTGGGAAGCAATAGCACTTAGCACTTATATACCGCTTCATAGGGCTTTACAGCCCTTTCTAAGCAGTTTACAGAGTCAGAATATTGCCCCCAACAATCCTGATCCTCATTTTATTGACCCTGAAAGGATGAGTCAACCTTGAGCTGATCAGGATTGAATTTCTGGCAATGGGCAGAGTCAGCCTGCAATATGGCATTCTAACCACTGTGCCACCACAGCTCCACCTGGAGAAGCCATTATCAATTATTATAGACAGTTGTAGGTAGATCAGAATCTACTGGTGCATCTCAAGTTGTTGATCATTTAGGGGCTCTGATCCTTAGATTGTGTCCCCACTTGAAGCTAAGCTTGCTATAAAGAGTTCCTGAGAAATGAAAGAAAGAAAAAACAATGAAGTGGCTTCGGATATTTATCACAGCAATTATAAGTACAAATATAATTTAACCTCTCGCTCTGAAATGACATCATCTTACTCATCTTTCTATAATATATCCTATCTAGTCATCTGAATCATAAATAACATTTTTTTTTCATTTTTACCGAAAAAGTCCATAACAGACTTCCAATCACCAATAAATATAGATCGTGTTTTTTCTCTAATCAAAGAAGTCATTTTATCCATTTCAGCAAAATCTATCAACTGAATAATTTTGTAGTTGTTGCAATACAAAATATATCCTAACATGTATTCCAACAAGTAGTCATGCTCTCGTCCCTTCCCTGAAATTCTGCAATCTGGTGGGCCACAGAAGTGGGCCTTTTCTCTGCTGCCTCTACCTTATGGAACACCCTCTGCCTGATGATTTTGCAGGCTCCCAGTCTTTTAGCTTTTAGGCCTGGCTTGAGGAGGAGATGAAGGCAACAATCCTCAAAATTGCAGGCTCCTCAGAAACAATAATAGAAAATTAGTTATTTTCCTCCTAACTGGCAGAATAATTCTATCTGCAAGCTATACTGAATTTTTAAAGATCTATAGATGGTTAGCATCAGAGATGTCTCTGTCAGATAAAGAATGTTTATTTTTATATGCGAAACCCGTGGCCTACTTACGCCTTTGTATTTTCTTCAAATTAAAAAAACAGCCAATGTTTTCTTAAGAAATAATGTATAGCTATGCCAATGAGCCTACGCAAGCTGTAAATGTAATGGAAACAGAATAACAAAGGCGTGGAATAGTTTCATGGCTGTGATTGATATTTCCTAGAAATTAGCAGAGGGTTAGTCCTGTATACAACGAGTGTTATTAAATCTGTAAAAGCAAAAATGTGCATGTGTGTGTGCGTGTGCGTGTGATGCACAAAATAGAAAAGGAAAAATGCAGTTCTTCCTAAAGTTTATTTATAATTCTCAGTTGTACATGCATAATAAAAAAGGGAAAGATCAAGGAAATTAATCAGGATTGGCCCCCTGGGAGATCCCTGTTCTGCTACTGTCCTTATTTACAGTGTAATGTTAAGGTCTAGGATTGGTTCTATTTTTTTCCCCTCCTATTGGCAGCCAGTGGGAAAACATCAACCAATCACTGACGAGAGGCAGAGCCTGAGAAAGAAGCAGGTTTTACAAATGGCTAGAGGAGTAGGCCTAGCCACCTATTAAAACTTGCTCTACGTAGCTTGGAATAGTGGTTAAGGGCGGCAGGCTAGAAACCAGGAGTTGGGTGAGTTGGGTGATCAGCTGGGGAACCGTAGGCCAATTATTCTCTCTCAACCCTAGGAAGTAGGCAAGGGCAAACCATGTCCAAAATCTTGCCAAGAAAACCAGAGAAACTTATTCAGAGAGCCACCAGAGGTCAACGTGGATGTGAAAGAGCACCCATGTGCGTGCGCTCGCACACACACACACATACATACTAGTATGGCATGAATATTTCATACACCTATTTCAAAGAGACCCCCAACTATTCCAAAACTGAGCCCAAAATTTCTGTTGCTAATTGAAACAGTTGTGAAGTGAGTGTTGCCTCATTTTGCGAGCTTTCTTGCCACACTTGCAATGGCTAAGTTAATAACACATTGGTAAAGTGAATCAGGCTTCCCCTTTGACTTTGCTTGTCAAAGGCTTCGCAAAAGGTGATCACCTGACACCCCCCCCCAGGACACTGCAATCGTCGTAAATACATGCCAATTGCCAAGCATCTGAATTTTGATCATACGACCATAGGGAGGCTGCAATGGTTGTAAGTATGAAAAACAGTGATAATTCACTGTGGGAAGTCAGCCCCCCCCCCCAGAGAAGGAAATATTAAAAGGGCAGAATATTATATTTCCTCAAAGGATCTTAAAGAGGCAGAAAAGCATGCCCAGTTTTTCTTAATAGCCCCAAGTCTCCCTCCCCCAAGCAGAAACCAGCTCTGTAGAAATGCAGATGTGATAATCCATTCAGGAAGGTTGAAGCTAGAAGATTAAGAAGACAAAGACACCTAAAATCTGCATACCCCACCCAAACTCTAAGACAGGACATAATAGGATTAACCCACAGATGCCAAAGGGCACACTCAGACTCAGGTCAAAACACATGACACAGGAAATACAAAGCCTCAAACAGGAACAGGAAACAACCTCAAGAGCCCCAGAGGGTATAAAAACCCACTCCCTACATGTGCTTGAAGGGATTTTATTGTGCTTATGATTTTAGTATGTTTAAGTTTGACATTAGCATTTATTTTATATACTGTATAGTAACCATTTTATATTGATACTTACAGTGTTATCATGTAATCATTGTTTTGTTATTTTGTAATCATTATTTTGTAGTTAATTGCTTGATCAGATGCTTTATATATATATATTGGAAAAGTAAGGGCTTCATGCTTTAGGTATAGGTGATTGCTTATATGAAAAGAGCACAGTAAGGGGATGGGGAAAAGGAGCTATGGATGGAGCCTGGGTTGCTGTGTGAGTCATCATCTAAGAATTATTATTTTGTGCCATCTTATGCCTAGTACCAAGACCTGATCTTTTTGTTCTGGAAAGGTATAAAAGGTGGAAGACATCTTTTCTGGTTGTTGCCTTCATCTCTCTACCAGCCACGAAGAGAGATGGGGTCACCCAACTCTATTTTGATCAAAATAAAAGTTGTTTGCTTGCTGAAACCTCGACTCAGGAGTTTCTTTGATTCTTTTAAATTCCTGAGTAATGCTGGGGCAGTTGTGAGGCTAAGTGGAAAACCTTACATGCTCTCTCTCTTTTCTTCTAGAGCCATCTTTCTATCTGACTCTCCTCTTCAATAAACTGCAATCTTCTTTCTAAAGCAGTCACCATGTTGTTTATTCCCAGCTTGGACTGAACCATGATGAAGACTTTTCCTTCAACATCACTTTTTTCAGTGTCGTTGTAACTTCAAACGATCACTAAATAAATGGTTTTAAGATGAGAAATGCCTCTGCTTCTAAACAGTGCCCCAAAACTCTCCCCTTTAAATAGACCCACTTCAAACCACTTGAGTCAAATCAGAGCTGAACATAGGGCTGTTTCTGGGCTACCGGAGGGCCATTCCCACCATTTGGGATGATGCATTTGGATTGTTATATTCCCATTATTAAGTCACAGTAAGTAAGAAGCTGATGGGAGTGGTTTCTTCCATACTGAAGAATTTCTTCCCCGCAATGCTCAGAAAGTTGGAATTATACAAAATTGGCATTGATACAATATTATCCAGGAATGATGCTCCCAGCAGCAGAGATAGCCTTTTATTATGTTTCCAAGAAATAATTCTCATTTAGCATACGTTCTGCAGCCTTTAATTAATCTTTCTATAAGAATGATGGGGAAGTTGGGAAATAATTATACTTTGGGAGGTGGGGCAGGACAGATAGAGAGAAATTTCCTTTGGGGTTTTCTTTCCTTGAGAAAAATAATAATGAAGGGAAGCCAATCATTAGTTGTCGGTACAAAAATCTGCTGGCAACAAGTTGCTTAGATTCCCCCCTAAAGACAACTAATGTTAGCATCATCCTTTTTGCCTCCCCTGCATTAGATCTTCATTGACCCTACTGCTCCCATCCGTGCATGGGTGGAGAACACTTCACAGAGGGAAATACCTAAAATATGTGGACAACCTGTGGGCCAAGAGCCACATACACCCACCCCTCCAATCCTTTGGAATGGACTGATCCAAAGATTTTCTTCTGACTCTTTTTATCCATTGCTCGTCTAATTCCCCCCCCCCCAATTTTGGAGACTAAGGAAGGTGGCAAAGGCTTTTACAGAATCACCTGCATTGATGATGATGTTCTCCATTCAGTTGTGTCCGACCCATGGGCCAGGTCTCTCCACATCTTCCGATCTTGACTTTTTTATGCTCTGGCTGGTATAAGCTTTGATGGTGTCTAGCCACCGTGTTCTTTGACGGCCTGGTCTCCTTTTACTGCGAACTCTTCCAGAAGTACCTATTTGGTGCCACAAAACTCCCCCAAATCCAGGCTGTTAGGGTGATATTGCAACGATATCAACTACATCTTCAGGGAGCCCCCAAAACTGAAAATGCAACTCCCATTTGCAAGAACTTTTGCTACCCTGGCTTGTCCTCTATATCAGGGCTTTTCAACCAGTGGTACGGGTACCACCTGTGGTACATTGGCACCTTGCAGGTGGTATGCGACCATCCTAGAAAAGTGGTAGCAGGGGAGGGGAATGAGCTGAATTGGTGGAAGCAGCGCACAAGCCTGAGTGAGAGACGGCTGGAGCTGCAGGGTTGTCAGGTCTAAGCGGAAGCACCAGGATCAGCGCCAGGCTCCAGCTGGAGGTCGGCGCTGATCCTGGTGCTTCTGCTGAGCCCAGAAGAAGCACCGATCAGCTGGAATGTTGCAGCATCTCCAGAGTCTTGTGATTTACATTCGGATGCTTGGCAACTGATTCATATTTATGACGGTCACAGTGTCCCAGGGTCATGTGAATTGACCAAAACCTGCTGCAACCCCCCAGCAGACGGGGGGGGGGGAGAATAAAAACCAAACACCCCCACACCCCACCCCGGCTGCCAATCCTCAATAGAAATGCTCACAACAATGAAAACCTCGGACAGGAGGAAGAGCGCCGCCGGGCGCTGTCTTCCTTGGCTGTGCCTTGGGGTGGGGGCATTTTTCAGTGCCATTGTAACTTCGAACAGTCATTAAGCGAACTATTGTAAGTCGAGGACTACCTGTACTTTATCGCTTTTTTCCTTTTTTTTTTTTTTTTTTT
>NW_015386395.1:1800687-1808841 GCF_001527695.2 Protobothrops mucrosquamatus
ACTTTGAGAAACTCTGTTCTACATAAAGCTGAACTGCCAAGCCCAACTGCTCCAGCCAGCCAGACCAAGAGGGAATGATGAAGATCATTTTAGTTCTCCAATTTGTGAAGGGCTCCAGGTACCTCATCCCTGTTTGAAAACTGTGCCAAATTTTTAAGACCCACATTAAGCAACAGAAAGTTGCTGATTTCTTAAATATTCTGAGAGCTGTGCCGCCTTTGATATTTAAGTTTGCTCCCCTTAACAATATATACAGTAGTCCTCAACTTATCACCATTCGTTGAGTGACCGTTCAAAGTTACAGCACTGAAAAAAGTGACTTATGACCATTTTTCCTACTTACGACCGTTGCAGCATCCCCATGATCACGTGATCAAAATTTGGATGGTTGGAAACCAGTTCATATTTATAACTGTTGCAGTGTCCCGGGGTTATGTGATCCCCTTTTTGCGACCTTCTGACAAGCAAAGTCAGTGGGGAAGCCAGATTTACTTTACAAGCATGTTACTAACTTAAACAACTGCAGTGATTCACTTAACAACTGTGGCAAGAAAGGTCATAAAATGGGGCAAAACTCGCTTAACTGTCTCGCTTAGCAATGGAAATTTTGGGGCTCACTTGTGGTTGGAAGACTACCTGTATTTGGAAAAGTAATTCTGAGCTTCCTTGTAGCATAGTAATGATACATTTCCCAGAGGGCAGAATTTGCAAGCCTGTGATGTACTTACCAAAAGGTGTTATTGACCACAATAGGACATGCTCCTAAGCAAACATGCACAGGATGCTATGCTGTTAAAAAGTTAATGATAAGCTTCTTCCTTCATTTTCTCCCAGTCCTTGAGTCTGCACAGGAAACACACTCACATTGCTTAAGGGTTAGTCAGTTTCTGTTTCCCAGTTTGGGGGTTGATGGAGGTCTTATTTCTTTCTCTTGTTTCTTTTTTTCTCTCTCTTGTGAAATTGTGCTGTACAGTATTGTCATTCAGAAGAAGCAAAAAAAAAAAAAAGGAAATGAGTAAGAGGACAGTAAAAAGATGGATACACGGGAGCTGACAATGAGGTACAAGAATTTTGTGTTACTTACAGATGACGAAGTAATTGCCTAATGATTCTGCCTCCTCCATCGTTCACTGTCTCCCATCTGTAATTCTCCCTCGTCTTCTGACAGTATCTTCCATTGTTTCATTTTCTAAAGATAATTTGTTCAGGAGTTGAGGGGGGCAGAGAGAATGAGAGAAGATGAGCTACCTACAGTAATCCCTTTTGCAAGCAGTCTTCTAAATGGATCCCTTGGTTGAAAAGAAGAATGAATGAAGAATGACAGTTTCAGAATAGAATAGAATAGAATAGAATAGAATAGAATAGAATAGAATGGAATGGAACGGAATGGAATAACAGAGTTGGAAGGGACCTTGGAGGTCATCTAGTCCAACCCCCTGCTCAGGCAGGAAACCCGGTACCATTTCAGACAAATGGCTGTCCAATCTCTTCTTAAAAACTTCTAGTGTTGGAGCATTCACTGCTTCTGGAGGCAGGTTGTTCCACTGGTTAATTGTTCTAACTGTCAGGAAATTTCTCCTTAGTTCTAGGTTGCTTCTCTCCTTGATTAGTTTCCATCCCTTGCTTCTTGTCCTGCCTTCAGGTGCTTTGGAGAATAGCTTGACTCCCTCTTCTTTGGGGCAGCCCCTGAGATATTGGAACACTGCTATCATGTACCCCCTGGTCCTTCTCATTAAACTAGACATACCCAATTCCAGCAACCGTTCCTTGTATGTTTTAGCCTCCAGTCCCCTAATCATCTTTGTTGCTCTTCTCTGTACTCTTTCTAGAGTCTCAGCATCTTTTTTACATCGTGGTGATCAAAAATGCTCATTGTATGAAGAAGCAGTGTTGGTGAATGTAAAACAGTGCTGCAGTAAACAGTATTCGACTTACAACAGTTCATTTAATGACCGTTCAAAGTTACAAAAAAAGACTTATGGCCATTTTTTACACTTAAGACCATTGCAGCATTCCCATGGTTACCGTTGTAGCATCCCCATTCAGATGCTTGGCAACTGGCTCATATTTATGAGAATTGCAGTGTCCCAGGGTCACGTGATCACCTTTTGCGAACCTTTTGACAAGCAAAGCCAGTGGGGAAAGCCAGATTCACTTAACAACTTTGCTACAAACTTAACAATTGCAGTGATTCACTTAACAACAGTGTCAAGAACAGTCATAAAATGAGGCAAAGCTCACCTAATAAATGTCTCCCTTAACAACAGAAATTTTGGGCTCAATTGTGGTCACAAGTCAAGGACTACCTGTATAGGGACAGTTCAAAGCAGCCTTGTATTTAACGTGTCTCTTGGTACTCAGGGGTTGTCGAGGATTTGTGCAGGTGAATGCATGCAATTCCATACAAGCCAGAGAGATCAGGCTGGCAAAGGAGGGGAAAAATTGGCTTCCATGTTGGGCAGAGAAGAATGAAAACTTGTCCTTTGCAATTAGCATGTGACTTTGTCCTTACACCTCTCAGATTTTTTCCCTATCTTCACCTGCAAATGGGCCAGCGGCTGGACTATTTCTTGGGGTTAGGTGATCACTCTTACTTGGAAACATTAGACTTTAATCTCTATATATCATGGTGATTCTCAAACCTTGCAGTATTGTAATGCGACTGCCCACTAAGAGGCAGTTTGGTATAGGGGTATTCTTTGGCACAAAGCCCGCTGGGCGACTTTGAGCCAGTCTGTCTTTCTCATCCCTAGGAAGCTGGCCATGGCAAACTGCCTCTGAAAAACCTTGCCAAGAAAACTGCAGGGACTTGTCCAGGAGATTGCTAGAAAAGGAAAAATGGACTTAATGGGACAAAAAAGTCAAATCTTTGCACAAAAGAGTTTAACCCAGAGAGCTAATTAGGTGTTGTGATTAGGCATCAGCTGAGAAACTAGACCCTCTGCTTTGATGCAAAAGCCAGCGCTGCCACTTCTCCCCCCCCCCTTCTATTTGTGGGGTGATAACATGGATGCTCTTTGCTGTCTTTCCAGGGTCAAAAAGCACTGCAGGAAAGGAGCAGCCATTCTAGTGGCTGGCAGGCAGCGGTTTGAAAGTGACACCAATGTATGCATTTCTCTTCTCTTACCAATGGATGATTTGTACAGTATTGATTTATTTTGCAAATTTCCCTTGTTTATTTACCTACCCCTGAAAGAGGTCATTCTTTCCCTCCCCCTGGAGCCTTATCGCCAAGCTGAGATTTGAGAACGGCAGAAATAACGTTGGAAATTAGGCCAATTTCCTCCAGGACCAATATTGCAAAAATCTGGTGTCCACACAGGAAAGATTCTGTCCAAGTTGAAAAGATTATCTTAGTTCATATAAGTTCAATAATTGTACGTGGTTCTACTACTTCTTTAAGAGCCAGTTTGATGTAGAGGTTAAGGAAACCTCCACACTAGGAAACTGTGAGTTCTAGTCCTGCTTAGGGCACAAAGCCAGGTGTGTGGCTTAGGACCACTCATTCCCTCTCATCCTTAGGAAAAAGACAATGTCAAAACCACTTCTTGAAAAACCTTGGCAAGAAAACTGCAAGGATTAATCCAAACAGTTGCCAGGAGTCAACGCTGACTTGAAGGAGTACCCTCCCTCCCAAAAACACCTTTGCCCACCGGATTTGCACAGACAAATGAAAGAGCAAACCCCAGAACACCCACTGAGAGTTCTTGCACTTGGTCAACATGAGTCTGATAAGATTTTAAACAACCGCAGGCCCCTCTAAGTGGCTCTTGACCCTCCATCAACTGAACATCCAAGTTCTAAGTTTAGAGAGGCAACAGAGAAACACTTGACCTGCTTCTAATTTAATCCTGCTTACTCCTTTAGACAAAATTGGGAAATCGCCGTGAATTTTCTCCTGTTTATCTTACGTTCTCCTTAACCAATAGACCACGCTTCCTCCAGCCCAGAGGGCTGCTTTATTTCAAAATGAACGGATGTGACTCTTAAGGAAGAAGCTGATCTCAACCTCATGGCATCCCGGTGACTTCAGCAGAGTGCCAACCACGTCACGTCAAGAATTGTGTTATATTTGTACCCAAACAATGCACTTGAAATTAATGGGCTATGCCAGTAATAATTTTACGGGCCAGGCCAGGAACGACTGCAGCTTCTGTCAGATGAGTTTAGAGAAAGTGAAATGTGCAGCTAGTTGCCTCTAGGAAATGCCTGTGGTCTAAACATGGTTTGGAAATGTATGAATTGGGAGGACATCATGAGGTGGAAGCTGTTTCCTTTCTGGGAAGTGCTATCGCTAATCCAGGAAAGGTGGCATCTGGTTCCCAGGCCAAGGGAAAGACAAAATTAAGAGAGTAAATTGTGATTAAGGATGTGAGCTGTCATCCAGTCCTTGATCCAAACTTAGCCACCGTGCTTTGTTTTCCAAATGACTTTAGCTACAATATTTGGGCTGCAAAGATAGAGATGATTAGATTGGCAATGAAAGGTAGAATGTTCTGTATCTCTCTGCTGCCAGCCAATAGCTATACAGTAGTGGCCAAAATTGTGGAAACCTTTTGGGAAAAATGTACAGTAGAAATGCCACCTTTGGTTAAGTTTCCACCAATTTTTCTTCTAATTTCTTTATAACTGTAGCCTTGTTCGCTTAATAATACTATTTTACATCGCTTTCTGGGCAACCAGTCAATTCTTTGCACCATTATTTTAATTTTATTACGTTTTACAAGCTACTAAATGAAAAAACACAAAAAAAACCAACCAACTTGATAGTGATCACATAACACACTGACAAATGTCTTCCTCTCAGCTTCAATACATGACATCAATAACTGAATCCTACTGTGATCTGATTGGCTCATTGCCAAAACAAGATGACACCTGATTGGCTCTTTAAACACTCATGCTCATTGGCTACAATCAGATGAAGGAAAGCTACCTGATATCAACCTAAGCAAGTTGTGCTTCCTTTTTCTGCTTATTTGGCTATAACTTTTCATAGAATACATAGAATACAATACAATACATAGAATTCATAGAATACAATACAATACATAGAATTCAATAATATATATTCAATACAATACATGTATTGTATTGTATTTCATAGAATACAATACAATACATAGAATTCAATAATTAATTGAACAAACTTTGTTGTGTTACATTCTTGATTAAATTATCTTTCCATTGATATATAATTTTATGGTACTACTCCCCAAAAAAGTGGTGTTATTAGCCATCAAACCTCAAAAATACACTTTTCCCAAAAGGTTTCCACAATTTTGGCCACTGCTGTAGATTTTTGCAGCTCAGATATGGTAGGCAGGAGTTATGGTGGCTCAATGTTTAAAGCCCCTGAGCTTGTCAGCTGGAAAGCTGACAGCCCAGGTTCAAGGCCCAAGCACTACAGGATGGGGTGAGCTCCTGTTACTTGCTCCAGCTCCTGCCCACTTAGCAGTTTGCAGGCATGCAAGTGTGAGTAGATAAATAGGTATCACTTTGATGAGAAGATAACAGGCTCCCTGTCCTTGGTGTATAGTCATGCTGGCCACATGACTGTGGAAAATGTCTTCGGACAATGCTGGAGATGAGCATCGCCCAGTTGAATCAGACACGACTGGACAGTGGAAACCTTTGTTTTTATCTTTATATGGTAGGCCTGATCACTATTTCCAGACATTAGTTCATTGATTCATTCATTGACTGATTGATTCATTCAAGCTTCTGCCCCATCATAATCAAATAAACCTTACCAGCATACGTAGAATATAAGACAATGAAAACATCCACAATCTGATTAAAGCCCATCATAATCACAGTTGGAACTACAGCCTAGGATCATCAAAAACAACATCAAAGGTAACAAATAAAAAGTATAGTTTTTTTATTTTTATTGTGTCCTTACTTACAGTATGTTTTAGATTTATCACCCATGTAAAAGCCGTATTAACATAGTAATAGAGAAGTGAATGCTCTATTCTGTGATTTGTTGTTAATTTATTATTGTATTTATTTGTTTTACTCTGGTATTTGTCTTTGAAATTTTTGCTGGTCATTGACCAAATAAATATTATTGAGTGATAGAAAGTAGGGAAAGAAAAAAAATAGAAGGTAGTATCATATAAAAATTGAAGAGAATACCCTACAACAGGGCTTTTCAACCAGTGGTACGGGTACCATCTGTGGTACATTGGCACCTGGCAGGTGGTACGCGACCATCCTAGAAAAGTGGTAGCAGGGGAGGGGAATGAGCTGAACCGGTGGCAGCACTGCACAAGCCTGAGCGAGAGATGGCTGGAGCTGCAGGGCGGTCAGGGCTTAGCGGAAGCGCCAGGATCAGCGCTTCTTCAGGACTGTCAGGGCTCAGTGGAAGTGCCAAGATTAGCGCCAGGCTCTAGCTGGAGCTCAGTGCTGATCCTGGCACTTCTTCGAAGTATCGATCAGCAGGAATGTTGCAGCATCTTTTACATTCAGATGCTTGGCAACTGATACATATTTATGACTGTCACAGTGTCCCAGGGTCATGTGAAGTGACCCAAACCTGCTGCAACCACCCAGCATATGGGGGGAATAAAAACCAAACACCCCCCTACTCCACCCCCATTGCCAATCCTCAATAGAAATGCTCACAACAATGAAAACCTCAGATAGGAGGAAGAGCGCCGCTGGGTGGGCAGGCAGGTGTCTTGTTCGGCTGTGGTTTGGGGGGCACTTTTTCAGTGCCATTGTAACTTCGAACAGTCACTAAGCGAACTGTTGTAAGTCGAGGACTACCTGTACTTTATCACTTTTTTTTTGGGTCATCAAGTTTTTGACCCCTTGCTAGGCGACTGGTGGTACTCGGATGTTGCCATATCCTAAAAGTGGTACAATGGGTGAAAAGGTTGAAAAGCCCTGCCCTACAAAATAGTTGATCATTTTTCCTAAAATATCAGCAAGGGAAGAAGGTTAGCCTAGTCTCCTTTGGGAGGCAGTTCCCAAACACCAGCACTGCTCCAGAAAAGCAGATATGTGGTACTGTAAGTAGCTTCTCCATGGATGTTCTAATAAGTGATACTGATGATGGTTGGAGATGGACAGCCCTGTACATATCTGGGTACCAAGTCATAAAGGGCTTTGTAGGCTAAAGCCAGCACCTTAAATTGCACCCAGAAAGCAACTGGCAACCAGTTCAGACTCTGAAAAATCAAGGCTATAGGCATCAAAATATGTAAATAAGTGACTGCATTCTGGACTAGCTGCGGTTTTCAGCTAGCCTTTAATGGCAGGTCTAAGTAAAGAGCATTGCAGTAGTCTAATTGGATTGTATTAAGGGCCTGAGTTTTTGTAGTCCATTCTTCCTGCCCAGGTAAGCCCACATACTGATGCACCAGCTGAAACTGATTAGAGACTCCTCCACCACCTCTTTTTCAGGCTCAGACGTGAGCCCAAGAAGGACCATTAGTTTGTAAAGATGCTTCTTTACCGGAAATGTCTGCCCAACTAGGGAAAACATTGATGGGCAGGCAAGGGAGATCTGCAATACATCAGAAACTCCAGCTTACTTGGACTCAACTTCAGCCTGTTTTCTCCCATCCTTACAATCTCCAGGCACCGGGGAAAGACTTTGACAGCATCTCCCTTATGACCAGGGGTAAGGATGTACAATTGGGTATCATCAGTGTATTGATGATACCGTACCCCGAAATGTTGAATAATCTCACCCAGCAGCTTCATATGGATGTTAAAATGCTTCCGGTTGCAACCATGACGGACTTACCGGGGTTAGCTCCATGAGGAGATGGGGCCCACAGCAGAAACGGGGGGCCTCCTGAGGGTCGACGACCCAGGTTTGGGGCGCTGAGGATGTGGAGGGTGTTGGCGACCTCGCTGGCGGCTGGTGCCGAGGGTACCGAGGGCGCTGGGCTTGCTGGCAGCCGGGTGGAGGAAGATCGGGCGGAGGATGCGGCCCGGCTGCCCGGATGCGGCCTGGCGGCCTGGCGGCCCGGCAGAGGTGAGGGATAGGTTGGGTGGAAGATCAACGACCAGCGGAGGACCGATGGCCCGGAAGCCTGGAAGATCGGGCGGCCTGGAGCCCGGCGGCCGGGCGGCCCTGGAAGATCGGGCGGCCCTGGAGGAGCGACGGCCGGGCCGGGCGGCCCTGGAGGATCGGCG
>NW_015386395.1:1811642-1861003 GCF_001527695.2 Protobothrops mucrosquamatus
GGTGTTGGGAGGGACTCGTCGCTCCCATGTAACACCGCTGCTGCGCGAGCTGCATTGGCTGCCGGTGGCCTTCCGGGTGCGCTTCAAGGTGCTGACCATCATCTTTAAAGCGCTCCATGGCATTGGACCTGGATATCTTCGAGACCGCCTCCTGCCGCAGATTACCTCCCATCGGCCTGTACGCTCCCACAGAGTGGGTCTCCTCAGGGTGCCGTCGGCCAGACAGTGCCGGCTGGCGACCCCAAGGGGGAGGGCCTTCTCTGTGGGAGCTCCCATCCTCTGGAATGAACTACCCCCAGAGATCAGGGTGATCCCTGATCTCCCTTCCTTCCGCCGCGCCCTTAAGACATGGTTATTCCAGCTTGCAGGACTGGCCTAGGGGAAAAATTTTAATGGGGGTTTTAAAGTAATTTTAAATTAATCAGACCAATTATTAATATTTGTTTTTAATTATGTTTTAATCTGTAGTTTTGGGATTTGCATTTTTATCTGGTTGTTAGCCGCCCTGAGTCCACAAGGAGAAGGGCGGGATATAAATATAAACAATAAATAAATAAATAAATAAATAAAAAAATAGAAGAAAGGAAAGTCACCCCATATATCCAAAGTCATCAGGCTCCTTTCACCCCACTATTGAAACCATCCCCCAAGGAAAAAGCAGAACCAGTGAGCACTGATGCTTCTAACCCAGGGGTAGGCAACCTTGGTTCTTTTATGACTCGTGGACTTCAACTCCCAGAATTCCTGAGCCAGCTATGCTGGCTCAGGAATTCTGGGAGTTGAAGTCCACGAATCATAAAAGAGCCGAGGTTGCCTACCACTGCTCTAACCCCTCACTCCTGCAAGCACTCCACCAAGATACTAGATGTTCTATCCCACATTAGATGCCATGCAAAAGGTGCATCAAAATAGTTTAATATAAGTTCTTATCTGCTTGAGAGATTCTCCAGGATTAGGGACAGACAAGCTTATGGGATTTGCTGTGGGTTTTTGTGTAGGTTTTAACCACTACTACAAGCCATATTCAAAACAATGGTCCAGGAGTTGATGGGGAGAGGGGTGACATTATTAAAGCTAAGAAACAAGGATAGATTTGAACATCTGCTCTTCTCAGGAATTAGTTTTCAGAACCTGAGCTGACCTCAAGTCACCCACACAAAATTCCACTTCTGGTTTTCCGACTTGGGAGGAGACAATTGGATTTATCTGGAAGACTCTAAATTGTGAACTTTCCTTTTTGGCTTTTAATGTAGAAAGGGCCAAAGTCTCCCTCCCTTGCCAACTGATAAGATATATAATGGGCTACGGTGGAAACAACTCCTTTCATATTCTACTACCTCTCCTTCTGCTTGTATAAATGGGACCTAATAATTTCCTTTTATAAAGAATAGCTTGAATAGTTCTATCTCAGGGTTGAAATGAGGGGTCCTTGGTGCTCTCTGAGCTTGGTTGTTTTTTTGCAGACGTTTCATTACCGAACTAGGTAACATCATCAGCGCTGAAAAGGAATGGGGCTTTGTTCTCATTTTATATACTAGTGACTTTTATATACTTGCTCTGTCAGTGTTGTCAGGAGTGGTCTTGGTGGCTCTTTGATTTGTTCTTTATTTTTGATTGTTTGTCTGAGTTGATAGCGTGGTCCTAATATTATTCTTGGTGTTAATCTCTGCTTATCTGGGTGTTGTTTACTGGTGAGGAAGTGTTTGGGTGTTTTGGTTTTGTTTCTACCTTTTGTCTCTTTTAAATAGTATGTAGATGTTGTTTATCTCTATATGCCTGTTGATGGCTGATTTGTCTGATGTCAAGTTTCCAGGAGTTCTCTAGCGTTTCTGGACTTAGTTAGGTCTAGAATGCTTCATTTCCAGTTGAAAGTATAGTGAGATCTCCCCATTTGTTGTGCAATTAAGGGGTTTGCATTAAAGCCCTGGTGGCGCAGTGGTTAGAGTGCAGTACTGCAGGCTGCTTCTGCTTCTTCCAGCAGTTTGACAGTTCGATCTTCACCGGCTCAAGGTTGACTCAGCCTTCCATCCTTCTGAGGTCAGTAAAATGAGGACCCAGGTTGTTGGGGACAATAGGCTGACTCTGTAAACTGCTTAGAGGGGGCTGTAAAGCACTGTGAAGCAGTATATAAGACTAAGTGCTATTGCTATCATATCTTCTGCTAGTTGGTGTTCATGGATGCACTCTGCTAGTCTTCTGCCTGTTTTTCTTGCATAGTGGCTGTTACAATCCTTACACTGTATGTGGGGTTTTTTTTTTTCATCTGGGGGATGAAAAACTCTTCATCTGGGGGATCTTTTCTCTTTCAAGATCTGGCTTGCCCATAGCCTAATTAGTCTGGGACTCAAGGATGGGTGGTGCCAAGCCTCCCTGGGAAGGGGAATTAATAAGGCAAGATGGTAGCTGAAACCCATGTGGTTGAATGTGCATTTTTTTTATGTTTATTGCTTTGGTTATCATCTTGACTTTTTTTCTCTTTCCTGCCCTTGGGAGATGTTAAAGCCAAAGGTGATGAAAGTAGTGTAGGGGCCCAAGGGAAGGGGTCAAACGCATCATCAGTCACAAGTCCCTGCATGCCTGCATGAGATCTAAGTCCAGCCCACCTTGAATGCCTCTCTTATCTCCTGCTCATTTCCCTTAACTGCCAATTGGTCATATTCTTGCAAAGAGCTTAAGCTTGCAATAAATCTTTATACTCATAGTATTCAACTGCCTGAATCTCTTGATTTCCCCGGTGCTTGATAGGTAGATCTTCAAATATTCAGTATCGTTGCTTTCCTTCCTTCCTTCCTTCCCACCTTCCTTCCTTCCTTTCTTTCTTTCCTTTCTTTCTTTCCTTCTTTCCTTCTTTCCTTCATTTTTTCTTTCCTTCCTTCCTCCCCCCCTTTCTTTCTTACTTTCTTTTCTCTCCAACCAACAGACATGGACAAATAGTTTTTGCCAGTAATATGCTAGTTTATTGAATCTAGGCCACGGGTCACAAGAAAACTAGGCTAAAGCAAGCAGATGGCCCACTCTTGGTCTGAAGCACAAGGAATCTTAAAAAGTCCTTATTAAGAGTCTAAGCAGTTTTCAGACAGATGTTCTATTTTCTTCTCATTTCAATCAAAGCCAGTGTAATTATTATTATTATTTTGAACACTGAAGTCAAAGGTCTGGTAAACAGAAGCATATGACAATATTGAAATAACATTTGTGATTATATTTTAATCCCACTTCAGGGGTTGTTTTGGGTTGATCAATCAGGGCAGATAGGAAAGGAAGGATTCGGAAAGGAAGAAGACTCCATCGGATTGCAGCTTTCTTAGACTTTAAGAGATCATGTGGTTTTGAGAGCTTCTCTTAAGCAATCAGCAGCCTGTGAAAAGCAGTGGAGTTGTTTTATTTAAAAAAAAAATCAGGAATCAGGGTTCTCTTCTGACATGTTTGTTCTCAATCACAGCCTCCCTCTGTTTCGACATTAGTCCCTGTCTCTTCCCCCACACTTACTTTAGTGTTTGGATAAATGAGTGAATTTAAAGCGCTCCATGGCATCGGACCTGGTTACCTTCGAGACCGCCTCCTGCCACAGATTACCCCCCACCGACCTGTACGCTCCCACAGAGTGGGTCTCCTCAGGGTGCCGTCAGCCAGACAGTGCCGGCTGGCGACCCCAAGGGGGAGGGCCTTCTCTGTGGGAGCTCCCACCCTCTGGAACAAACTGCCCCCAGAGATCAGGGTGATCCCTGATCTCCCTTCCTTCCGCCGCGCCCTTAAGACATGGCTATTCCAACAAGCAGGACTGGCCTAAGGGATTTTAAAGGGGTTTTAATTACTTTTAATTAGATCACAGTTAAATATTTCTTTTTAATTAATTTTAACAGGGGTTTTGTATTTTTTGTATTTTTATCTGATTGTTAGCCGCCCTGAGTCTGAAAGGAGAAGGGCGGGATATAAATGCAATTAAATAAATAAAATAAATAAATAAATAAATTTCACTTTTTTTCCCTCTGCAACATCACCCAGCTGCCAAATGTTTGCACCCTGAAGTCTTAAGAGAAATGCAGAGAGAGAGACACCCACATCCACATCCCAAAAGTTACGAGAAATACAAACAGAAAACCTGGCTGTCGTGAACTGAGGCGGCCAGAGAAAACGTGCATTTGGCACATGTGAAAGTGGGCTGCAAAAGATGCATCAGAGTGCCGGAAGCCACGTGAGAGCCAGAAAACTGGGTTTCTCATTTCTTCTCCCTTTGCAGATGGCCCAGGGCTTATGGCCATTCGTGTAGCCAGGATTCAAAGTGCTGGGAAAAAAAGCACCGGAAAAAAGTGACTAGTAACCCAGTCCTCAGATTTACGACTGTTGCAAGGCTCCTCCTCCACCATGTGATTGAGATGGTCGAGCTTGATAAATAGCCTGCATTCACAACAGTTTCAGCCTTCTGGGATCACGAGATCATCATTTGTGACCTTCCCAGCCAGCATCTGACAAGCAAAGTCAGTGGGAAAGCTGGAAGCTCAATGGTTGTAAATCATGTTGTTGTTAGTTGCGAAGTCATGTCAGACCCATCGCGACCCCATGGACAATGTTGCTCCAGGCCTTCCTGTCCTCTACCATCTTCTGGAGTCCATTTAAGCTCACGTCTACTGCTCTAGTGACTCCATCCAGCCACCTCATTCTCTGTCCTCCTCTTCTTCTCTTGCCCTCAATCTTTCCCAGCATTAGGCTCTTCTCCAGTGAGTCCTTCCTTCTCATTAGGTGGCCAAAGTATTTGAGTTTCAACTTCAGGATCTGGCCTTCTAAAGAGCAGTCAGGGTTGATCTCCTCTAGGACTGACCGGTTTGTTCGCTTTGCAGCCCAGGGGACTCGCAGGAGTCTTCTCCAGCACCATAGTTCAAAGGCCTCAATTCTTTGGCACTCAGCCTTTCTTATCGTCCACCTTTCACAGCCATACATTGCAACTGGGAAAACCATGGCCTTGATTATACGCACTTTTCTTGGCAGAGTGATGTCTCTGCTTTTTAGTATGCTGTCTAGATTTTCCATAGCTTTCCTCCCCAGGAGCAAGTGTCTTTTAATTTCTTGGCTGCAGTCCCCATCTGCGGTGATCTTACGTAAAACATATGATCATGTGATTTCTCATTTAATGACCATGGTGAGTTACTTAACAAACCACAAAAAAAAGTGAACACAGGTGTGGTCACATGATGTCATGTTAATGACGAATGTTAGGGTCCCAGTTGTGGTTATAAATTGAGGACTATCTGACCAGGTAATCCTTGGCTTATGAGAACAGAGCTCAAACCTTCCATTGCGAAGCAAGGCAGTTGCTAAGTTGAGTTTTTCCCTGTTTCCTGATCCTTTTTTTTAACACAGTCATTAAGTGAATCACTCCCATTAAGTGGATCATGTGGTCGTTAAGTGAATCTGGCTTCCACCATTGACTTTGGTTTTCGGAAGCCGGCTTGGAAGGTTACAAATAATGATCCCATGACCCTGGGACAGGGCAACTGTCGTGAATACGTGCCAGTTGCCAAGCATCCAAATTCTGATGCTGCAACACGTGTAAATGTGAAAACTGGTCCTAAGTCATCTTTTTTTGTGCCGAATGTCACTAAACAAATGGTTATAAGTCAAGGACTACCTATACTCTCCTTCTATTGCTACAAGGCAGGGCAAAAGTGCAAACAAGAGGAGCCATTTTATCTGGATGGGGGGGGTGTCTTTATTTCCTGAATGGCTAATCCTATTGTAGGACTTACCTTGTTTTTTTTGCTTTCTAGCTCAATGGTGTGACAATTTTCAGCAGGAGAGTCCATGGAAGACTCAGGCCACAAAGACCTATCTGCTCACTCTATCGTGGGATCGAGAAAGATGCATTTAAATTAAAAACTGTTTTGGAATTCTGAGGTTCATCTTTCTCTTCCATCCCACCTTTCTGGTTGGATGCTGCTGTACACGTTGGCATTCTTCCCCATCCAAATGTGTTGTGTTTAGTCCTGGAAGGATGATGAACTATGAAGTCATCTTCACTAGATTGGAAAGGCAGCGGTTATAAACATCTTGAACAACAGCCCAGCTTCACTTGGACCATTCAAGTTTCCAGAACGAATATCAGTTTCTTTTTCCAAAAGGAAGGAAAGAATCCTTTAAAAAGAGATGGGTTTTCTTTTGAAAAATGAGATCATCGTTAAGTGGAAACATTTTCTATTAGCAGTAATTTATATTTCCACCCCCAGCCTAGCACAAACAGGAAGAGTGCAGCTCAATGGACAACATTTAGTGGAAAAGGCATTGCAGAGAGGAACCCAAAGGAAGCAGATGTTGCCACCTGGGCTTGTTTAAAGCAACAGATCAAAGAGACAGAGATGGACCCAAGATAGGAATGAGATAGAACAATTGAGGTCATTTAAGAATGTGGGCATTCAGTTTACTGGGAGACAAACTCTGCACCAAGTGGAAGATCAAACAGGTTCCTGGCAAACCTAGCAGACAACTTTGTTTCCCAAAAAGTAGAGAAGGGAACTAGGGGATTAGCCATTTTGGACCTAATTCTCACTAACAGAGATGAAATGATAGAAGGTGTTGAAGCCATAGGAATCCTGGGAGGAAGTGACCATGCAATATTGGAATTCAACATCATGGAAGCACAAGCAATAGAACACAGTCAAACTAGAGTCTTGGACTTCAAGAGAGCTAATTTCAATAAACTTAGAGAGGGCTTCGGAAGTATTCCATGGATGAGAATCCTCCAGGGGAAAACAGCTCAAGAAGCTTGGGAAATTTTGAAAAATGAGATAATAAAAGCCCAGTCTAGCACAATACCAACAAAGAGGGAAAATAACAGTTCTCAAACGAAATCAGCATGGCTGCATAAAGAACTCTCTGACAAATTGAAAGATAAAAAGGACAAGTATAGAAAGTGGAAAGAGGGGCACATAACTAAGTCAGAATATCAGCAAATAGCCCAAGCCTCCAAAGATGAAGTGAGGAAAGCCAAGGCTCGAAATGAACTAAGGCTTGCGACCAAAGTCAAAAATAACAAAGAAAGCTTCTTTCAACATGTAAAAAACAAGAAAAAAGTGAAGGAAATGATTGGTCCATTAGTGCATGAAAGTGGCAAGAAGGTGACAAGCAACAGGGAGAAAGCAGAACTATTTAACTCATTTTTTGCATCTGTCTTTACACAAAGGGAAAAAAAGACCAACTTATCAAAAATAGTGCCATAAAAAACAGAATAGAAACACAAGTTAAGATAGGCAAGAAAATGGTAAGTGAGCACCTGTCCAGCCTAGACAAGTTCAAATCGCCAGGACCAGATGGATTACACCCCAAGGTTCTCAAGGAACTGGCAGATGTGATCTCAGAACCACTGAACTATATTTTTCAAAGATCCTGGAGCACAGGGGAACTACTAGAGGACTGGAAAAGAGCTGATGTAGTTCCCATCTACAAAAAAGGGGAAAAAATGGACCCAGGAAATTACAGACCTATCAGCCTGACCTCAATACCTGGGAAGATCCTGGAAAAGGTAATCAAACAACGAATCAATGAACACCTAAAGGCAAACAAAGTCATTACTAAAAGCCAACATGGGTTTGTCAAAAACAGATCATGCCAGACAAATCTTATTGCATTCTTTGACCAAGTGACAAAATTAGTGGATCAGAGGAATGCTGTGGACATAATTTACTTGGACTTCAGTAAGGCATTTGATAAAGTAGATCACAACCTACTATTTGACAAGATAGAAAAATGTGGGGTAGACAGCACCACCACCAGATGGATCCGTAGCTGGCTGACCGGCCGTACTCAGCGTGTGGTCCTCAATGGAACCGCATCTACATGGAGGGAAGTGTGTAGTGGGGTGCCCCAGGGCTCTGTTCTGGGCCCAGTGCTCTTCAACATCTATATCAACAATTTGGACGAGGGGATAGATGGGGAAACTCATCAAATTTGCAGACGACACCAAGCTGGCAGGAATAGCCAACACTCCAGAAGACAGGCTTAAGATACAGAAGGATCTGGATAGATTTGAACACTGGACGCTATCTAACAAAATGAAATTCGATGGTGAAAAAAGTAAGGTTCTACATTTAGGCAAGAAAAACCAAATGCACAGGTATAGTATAGGGGGTACCTTGCTCAATAGTAGTAACTGTGAGAGGGACCTCAGAGTCCTAGTGGACAATCACCTAAATATGAGCCAGCAGTGTGCTGCAGCTGCCAAAAAAGGCCAACTCAGTGCTAGGCTGCATTAACAGAGGAATAGAATCAAGATCACGTGAAGTATTAATACCACTTTACAATGCCTTGGTAAGGCCACACTTGGAATACTGCATCCAGTTTTGGTCACCGCGATGTAAAAAAGATGTTGAGACTCTAGAAAGTACAGAGAAGAGCAACAAAGATGATTAGGGGACTGGAGGCTAAAGCATATAAGGAACGGTTGCTGGAATTGGGTATGTCTGGTTTAATGAAGAGAAGGACAAGGGGGGGGGGTCATGATAGCAGTGTTCCAATATCTCAGGGGCTGCCACAAAGAAGAGGGAGTCAAGCTATTCTCCAAAGCGCCTGAAGGCCGGACAAGAAGCAACGGGTGGAAACTAATCAAGGAGAGAAGCAACCTAGAACTAAGGAGAAACTTCCTGACAGTTAGAACAATTAACCAGTGGAACAACCTGCCTCCAGAAGCGGTGAATGCTCCAACACTGGAAATTTTTAAGAAGAGACTGGACAGCCATTTGTCCGAAATGGTATAGGGTTTCCTGCCTGAGCAGGGGATTGGACTAGATGACCTCCAAGGTCCCTTCCAACTTTACTACTACTACTACTACTACTACTATTATTATTATTATTATTATTATTATTATTATTATTATTATTATTATTTAAAACACATATAGCACCAACAAGAACAATGACCATGAAATCAATGACAGCCATTTGATTCTTTTTCTATTCAAAAGGAGGAGGGTTAGTACATTCTGCACTTAAGATAGTTGATCTAAGGGCCCCAGATTTGGGATTTCAGTAAACTAGAATTAGAAGTGGTCCATAATAAATTCATAAGATTAATCTTAGTCTTATACCCATGTATACCACAATGTTGAGATTAGAAGTGGGCTTTCCATCAATAAATATAAAAGTAATGAAAGCAATACTCTTATTATTAGGAGATTAGTTACCATGCCCAATATTTATTTGTTTCAACAATTTAGCAGTAATAGGTGGGTGAAATTGTGTCTAAAACTACTCTCGTAATTCTCATTAGATTAGGAACTGCTGAGTGATACAAATTATCACACACTGTTGAGGGACTACTTGTTTTTTTTTAAGTTTTTAGACATGACAGACAGCAAGCATATAAGCTTAAATTGGCTAAGTGGTATTAGATTTTTAAAGAAGGATAAGGAATGTCATATTGTTAGAAATTGTGACTATATAAAGAACCACAGAGGAAACAAAGAGTACAGTAACCATGAGCTTTACTGCTCAACTATTTAACTGTAAACTAGAACAGGAAACTCTACTTAGAACAAAAGAGCATAGAGTGTATAGTATACCATAGATCCAAACTTATAAATACTGCCATCTACTGGCTGAATACTATTGTAGTTGTTGCATAGAAATATATTTGAACAATGAAATACAACACATATTGACATAACTTTGCTTTCAAACAATGCCCACAGCCTATCTGTATGGCAGATATAAAGGGTTACCAATTACACATGCAATAAGTTACAGGTGGAAGATTTGACTCATTACTCATTACATTGCAAACTTTATCAGAATAGAATAGAATAGAATAGAATAGAATAGAATAGAAACTTTATTGTCATTTTAAATGTACATTAATCAGTATAAATTAAAATGAAATTTCATTATATTCAACTCTCAAAGAGTAACCACCTCCAATATTCACCACATAAACATGACAAAAGATTATGCATATATCCACACACACACACATATGACAGAGAAACAACACAGTCTAGTTTGGATGTATACGTAATACATGGCAAGAATCAGGAAAAATCAGGAAAGAAAATCAGGAACCTAGAGCTAGGTTCATTAGATCCTTGTTAATCCAACTAAATCAATCTAGTTTAAAAGAAAAAAAATCTATTTTCTGTAATGTGATGAAGATGAACATATCATAGAAACAACTTGCATTGTTTGCAATGGGCTCAAAGAGTATATACAAAAGTACATGCTGACAAACAGTGCTGTTAGCATTAGAGGCAGTATATTGAACTAATATGGAAAGCTATAATTTTAAATGAATTTTGCTAAAACCTGTGGTTGCACATAAATAGAATGGAATAGAATTCTTTATTGGCCAAGTGTGATTAGACACACAAGGAATTTGTCTCTGGTGCATAAGCTCTCAGTGTACATACAAGCAACAAGTGATAAATCATGATGACAATCATAAAATACAATCATCATAAATCATCAAGATATGACGCTCAGTGATAGGATACTAAATAAGCAATCAACATAAATCATACTAGGATGCTCAATAAACAGTTAATATAAATCTTAAGATACAAGCAACAAAGTAATAGTCAGAAGAAGATAAGGAAATAGGAAAGATGAGAAGGGTAACAGTAATACACTCCTATTAAGTAGTTTCACAGTGTTGTGGGAATTAGTTGCTGAGCAGAGTGACGACATGGGGGGAAAACGGTCCTTGTGTCTAGTTGTTTTGGTGTGCATTTTCTGATAACGTTTCTGATTATAAATAATCTAATTCCAGATTATTAAGGTGTGCAAAATCCATTGAAGTTTTGTCACCAATTATCTCACCTCTTTTGACTACAATGACTTGAAACAGGTAGGAGACCAGACCCAAGAGAACAGAAATTTCATTTTGCCCATTCAAGGAAGTATGAAAAATGCTCCATAATTTTTGACTCTCATTCCCCAACTCTCATGGTATTTGTAGAACCCTCATTGTGCAAAAGGATTTCTAAAGCTCATTGACACCACAAGGGATCTATACATATTTGCAGTAAACTGGGGATAACTTTCGTCACACAAAGAGCCCCACTCAGGCGCCAGCCTAAGTGTGATGTTTGTTGCAACATCAGCCCTATCTCATTCTTCAGCAAATACCTCTAGAAAGTGGAGGGGGGGAAAAATCAACAACATCAAAGTAAATCAATCATCTAGTTTGCCCTCTAGGGTTGATCTGTAAAAAATGACGTTAGTTAGATATGGACACTTCCTTTCTTCAGCGGGGATTGTAGAAGAGGAATCTCTGTCACGAGGTTGTTGAGGACAAGTGTGAAGCCTGGGAAGGAAAGAGATCCAAATTCCTTAATAAAGAATCTAAAAAGATCCCTGAAACCCACCTGCTCTACCATGGTATACAGTTTGCCACCCATAGCATCTTGCATCATTGGGCATACAGTATGGCTGGGGTCTATCCATTTTGCAGCTCACACAGTGTAATTATAAAGGACACAGAATAATAGGGTTGGAAAGGACCTTGGAGGTGTTCTAGTCCAATCCTCTAAAGCAGGAGACCTTCTACTATTCCGGACAAATGTCCTGCTCTTCTTGAAAATGTCCAGTGATGGAGCACTTCTGGAGGCAAGCTGTTCTCACTGTTAGGAAATTTCTACTTAGTTCTAGGTTGAATCTCTCTTTAAGGATCTTCCACCCATTACTTCTTATCCTGTTCTCCAGTGCTTTGGAGAATAGGTTGACCCCCTTTTCTCTGTGACAGCCCCCCCTAGTACTGGAACACTGCTATCATATCACTCCAGTCCTTTCTTTTTGCTAGACTATACTAGACACGCCTAGTTCTCTCAATCATTCATTGCATGGTTTAGCCTCCAGACCCTTTATCATCTTTAATAATAATAATAATAATAATAATAATAATAATAATAATAATAATAAAGTTGGAAGGGACCTTGGAGGTCATCGAGTCCAACCCTCTGCCCAGGCAGGAACCCTACACCATTTCAGACAAACGGCTGTCCAGTCTCTTCTTAAAAACTTCCAGTGTTGGAGCATTCACCACTTCTGGAGGCAGGTTGTTCCATTGGTTAATTGTTCTAACTGTCAGGAAGTTTCTCCTTAGTTCTAGGTTGCTTCTCTCCTTGATCAGTTTCCACCCATTGCTTCTCGTCCTGCTTCTCTAGAGCTCTAGGGCTTTCAGCATATTTTTTCTATCATGGTAACCAGAACTGGATGTAGCTTCCAAGTGTGGCTTCACCAGTGCAATATAAAGTAGTACTATTACGAGGGCAATTCAGAAATAAACCTCTGTCTGGTTATCAATGACACACTCGCAGATACAGAACTTTTATTATACACATTAGAAAATTACAACATTACATTACTTTTCGACATAATCACCATTCAAATTGAGGCACATCATAATGTCTTACAAGGTTTGAAATTCCTTAGTAGTAGTCGCTCGGCGCCAAATCTGGGCCATGGGTGTGTGTGTGATCAAAAACATCCCAGTGGAACTGCTTCAAAAGTTCTTGGGTGGTCTAGCGGTGTGCTGGCAAGCATTATCGTGAACCAACACACTGGAAGTGGTGCCATAGAAAATCCCACCAAATGTGAAGATGCCAAAGTACTGCTAGTGAAGTTCATGGAGCACGGTTCGACCATCAATTCAGATGTCTATTGTGAAACATTACAAAAACTCAGACAACCCATCCATAACAAGTGTTGGGGCATGCTGACTTCTGGTGCAGTGTTAGTTCACGCACACTGCTAGATGCACCCAAGAACATTGGGATGTTTTTGATCACCATCCCCCCATAGCCTAGATTTGGCGCCAAGCTACTACTACTAAGGAATTTCAAACCTTGTAAGACGTTATGACAAGTGCCTCAATTTGAATGGCGATTATGTCGAAAAGTAATGTTGTAGTTTTCTAATGTGTTTAATAAAAGTTCTGTATCTGCGAGTGTCTTGTCATTGATAACTAAATGGAAGTTTATTTCTGAATTGCCCTTGTACTTCACATGATCTTGAAGCTCTCTCTAGGTCTTGGGAATCACTAATTCCTCTTCAGTGGCTCCCACAGCAACTGCCCTTAGATGGGGTGGTGTGGTATGGTGTGTGTGTGTGTGTGTGTGATGAGAAACTTGGTTGGATTGGCAGAGGGCAAGATCCAAATGGATCCCTATGGCTTTGATAATGAATGAAGAGCTCACCTTCTTATGACTTCATGATGGATACAACCAGGTCATCTCCTGGAAATGATTTGTCCTCAGTTGCCCTCAAAGATTACATTCCCCCATGCTTATATTGTCTGTTCATTCAATGGCTGTGCCAAGCCAAATTTCACCCATCTCATTTCTAAGCAGGAAGTGGTTATTTTATGCAAACTTCTCGAAAATAATGTGAAGACCCTCATCATTTTCAGATTTTTGTCAGTTTGTCTATACCACAAATCACCATATTTGCAACCTTCCCAGATGGCTTCTGACAAGTAAAGTCAATTGGGAAAGCTGGATTTCAGTAATAACCACATGATTTCTCTTAACAACTATAATGACTCACCTAACCAGGACAAAAAAGGTTATAAAATTGGGTGCAATTTGCTTAACAACTACCTTGCTTAGTAATGGAAATTCTCGTCCAAATTGTGGTTATAAGTTGAGGACTACATGGGTGAGCTTCAAAATTACATATGATCTTTCAGACATGGCATTCTTCCGAATAACTCATTCTGAGAAATTTACAGTAGGTTTAAACCAGGACAAGCAGATGTTAGATTGCAAGGTATTGGCAAATCTCTCCATGGGAGAAATCTTTCTAATGTATATAGAACAAAAATATTCTCTTCTGTCCTAAATTACTCTGCTGAAGGGAAGAATTTGGGTCAGCATAACCAAAGACGAATTTTAATGCAGGAGGACCATGATTGCTATTTTGGTCTAGAGCTTAAAGCATATTGCTGAACCCAAATAAATGCATTATCTCGTACATTTCAGGATAGCAAATAATGAGATTCTAAAAGAGTAATTAATAAGTTATTTCTTGCATGTCAGGTCACATTTGGTGCAAGTATCAGCTCATCTTCCATTCCTTTACTTTTTTCCATTATTCCTTTCAACTTTGTTTTCCAAAAAAATAAAATAAACAAAGCAAAGCAAAACTCCAGTGAGGTAGATGAGTTGGGAATATCTACACATCTTTTCGGCGGCAAATGCTGAGATCTTTCCATCCACTCTACCCCAGGTTTTACAGAGTTCCAAAATCCACTGAGCAAGTATCATATATTATGGGCTATGTGATTCACAACAAGAATTAGCAGTCTCCTTTATCTCTTCCTAGCATAGGCCAGTATTCTTCTGGAGTTATATTTTTAGGGGAGCCATCATCTCCACAGGCTGGGGCAAATTCTAGTTTTACCCAGAAATCTCCAATGGCAGAGTCCAAAATTTTTCTGTTTCCCAATGTTCGGGGACCTGTTTGCTGCACAATGCATAAAAGGTCCTCTTAAAATGTTGTGCCCTCCGAATCACGGGTGTCAAAGTCGCGACGTCACATGACGTGTCGCGACGTATCGCAACTTTTTTCCCATTGCCGGCGAAGGGGTGGGTGCGGTTTTGGCGTGACGCCTCTGGCCTGCGGGCCGGCAGTTTGACACTCCTGCTCCAAATTAATCCTAAATCACATGCCTGTTTCCAACTTGAATTACTTTATGAATATAAATATAATATCAACTCTTCACTGGTCAAGAACAATCTTCAGCAAAAATGTGCAGATGGAAAAGCTGGGGTCAAGTGTATCTTTAACCCAGTGAAATTCTGTTTTTTTAGACAATCACATTTTTTTGTACTTTTCTTTTGGGTTTACTTGACCAAGATCACAAGAGTGACTTAGCCCAGCACATTTGGATTAATGTACTCGAGACCTAATCAATCCACACTTAATAACCTTAGTTGGAATTTCCATTGCTAAGTGAACTAGTTGTTAGGCGAAACATCACAACTGTACCACTTAGCAACAGTAATTCCAGTATTTCCCATGCAGTCATTAGGTGAGGACCATGCCTTTGTTAGGCGAGGAACTCAAGTTTCTCCCATCCAGCTGTGCTTGCTTCCAATTCACATAACCTCACAAAGGACTAGCAGCTACTTGGGCTCACTAGCAGCAGGAGGAAGAAAATATAAATGTCTGCTGGGAGCAGCGGAGGTTGGCAGGGGTTGGCAGCAATGCCAGGGGCAGGACAGCCAGAAAGACAGAGATGGGGGGGGAGATATCTGGGGGGGGGGAGCTGAAATGTGGGCAAATTTCAAATGAAACAATTCCAGTACAACTGGATCACCTTTAAGGCTATCAGACTTGTAACCACCACTAAGAAAAAGGCTGTCCACCATCACCTCTAGCTCCAAGTTTCTCTTTGTGGGTTTTTTTCCCCTAGACAGGCAGGACTTTTCTACACTAAGGATTACAACCAGCCAATAACTTTATTTCCTAATAAGGTCTAATGAACTCTAATGAACTCCTAGAATTCTTCCTGGAAAATGATGATACTGGTGTTTGCTTTGCGGTACACCAATTTTCTATTGTTTTTCTTAATTAAAAGATCTAAAAATGCATTAGCAATCAGAGGAGACAGCCTAGTACAGGGGTAGGCAACCTTGGCTCTTTTATGACTCGTGGACTTCAACTCCCAGAATTCCTGAGCCAGCCATGCTGAGGGGAAAGGGAGAGGTTTCCAAGCTGAGTCATGCTGACTCAGGAATTCTGAGAGTTGAAGTCCACGAGTCATAAAAGAGCCAAGGTTGCCTACCCCTGGCCTAGTAGGTACCGAGTGCGTTCCCTAGCTTCATGGGATGTGCAAATTACAAGCTAGTGATAATGGGATTATATATATTTTTCTGCTAAGACCCCTTGGTTTAGAGAAACTCTATTCAAATGGCTCAAAGAATTCTGGGAAGTCATGACTTGGCAATAGCAATAGCACTTAGACTTATATACCACTTCATGGTGCTTTACAGCCCTCTCTAAGCGGTTTTACAGACTATTGCCCCCAACAATCTGAGTCCTCATTTTACCGACCTCGGAAGGATGGAAGGCTGAGTCAACCTTGAGTCAGTCAGAATCGAACTGCTGGCAGTCGGCAGAATTAGCCTGCAATATTGCATTCCAACCAATGCAACACCATGGCTACTCAGAATGATTGTATGCCACCCAGGATCACTTTTCATGAGATGAATGGCTATATAAATTTGATAAACAAAGGAACAAACAAACTATCCTAAACTGTACTGTTTATAGATTAATGTTTTTAAACCTTAGCAACTTTAAGATGTGTCAACATCAGCTCCCAGATTTCCATAGACACCTAGCTGGGGAACTCTGAGAGTTGAAGTCCAAACTTCTTAAAGTTGCCAAGGTTGACAAACACTAGAATAGACATTGCTCACTACACAGAGCAGGAAAGTCAGAAATGGGTGGCAGGAGCTTTTCTCAAGATTCAGTTTAATTTTATTTATTTATTAAATGTATACGCCGCCCATCTCGCTGTCACAAGATTTTTGAATCATTTTCCACCTTAAAAAGCCAACTGTAGCTCCACGTTAATTCTGAAGATCTAAGACTTCTTCTTTATCTAGCCAGCAGATTTAACTTAGAAAGCACAGAGTCATCCACATGAAACAAGAATTTCACATTTCTAAAAATGTTCAGTTTAAGATACAGAAACCAAAATTTAAAATTTTGGCACCTTCCGTAAAAGATACCAAAATTAAAACTTTTATAAGAGCAATATGATTTAGATTACACTTTTTTTTACATGTGCTTCCACATGAATCCAAGCGACTAATTTTTTTTAAAAAAAATTGGCAATCATGCACATGAAGTATTAGAGCTTTGCAGACACCCCAAATTCCTTCTTTTTTCTCCCACTCTCTCTCAATATTGCACTTAAAAGCAAAAAGCAGCCGAGTTTTGGAGTGGAGAGACAGAAGCAGAGCAGGTGCTTGAAGTTCAAAGCTTTGTTTCCATCACAAAGAGGTACATCTGGCATTCCTCTGGGTCCTGGACCAGGGCAGGCCTTCCTGATATGGAGTGTTTTGCAGCCATAAAGGGCCTGGGTTTATAATACAGGGAAACTGTAGTTCTCCCAAACCAGGCAGAGGGCCAGTCAGATCTCTGACAAAATGGAAGGCAAAACTGGAAAAGCTTTAGAACCATATCATAAATATAGCTGTGGGGAAGAGAGTGAAGCTGAACAAGAGCAGGGAAAAGTCAAATCCCAGTTTTCAGCAAACTGTCTGGGCCCAGTCACTGGCGATGCGTCCATACTGTGAAGGATAAAAGAAAAATACAATCAGACATCGTGGTTGTAGCCTCCCAAACTATTAAGCAGGAGCAGAGCTAATCAGAATTGCTTTCCCCTCCACATTTACAGACACAAATTACAAGTAATGGTGTGGAGAAGGGGTGATATTGACACTTTTTTAGTGCAGACCAGATCTTTTTTTTCTCTCTCAAGAACCTGGATTACTGTTGTTGATATAATTGTTCTTCACCCCACTTTTTTATTTCTTTTTCTTTTTAAGTGTGTGTTTCAGCTACTCATAAAATTGAGCTCCTGAGGGTGCTATTTTACCCCCTGTGTGTCTTGGAACAAATTCCTAGAAGTTTGGGAGGGTGAAAATTAAGAATTACTCCTTGACTTAGAGATTGTTCAAAGTATTACATACACCACAAAAGGTACTTATGGCCCGATACTAAAGTTCCAACGGTCTTTATTCCCCTTACAGTTACATAACCACATTTTGGACACTTGGCAACCAGCCCTCATTATGGCTGTTTGCCATAATGATTTATGATGTTTTTGCCAAAAACTGGCATTTACTTCCCTTTTTTGGCAAAAAATGCCTCATAGAGAACAATGGGTTTGTTTAATGACTGGTCCAAAAAAACAACAACTATAAAATGGTGTCCAATCATGTGAGGACCTGCTCTACAACTGTCATGACTTACAACTGTAATAAGCAGACTCCATTATGGTCATAAGTTGAGAACTACTTGTACTCAGTAAGCCTGAAACTTTTCAAAGAATGCCCTTCTCTCTCTCACTAGAAATCCCAGTTTTACAGAGAATCATATTTTTATATACATTACCAGCAGTACGTGAAAAGATGGCCTTGTACATAAGGCCTAGGAAATCTATAGAATGCGTGACATTTTTAGGCAAAGTATGAAAGGTTATTTTAATATGCTATATACTTTCCCTAGGCCAGGGGTAGGCAACCTTGGTTCTTTTATGACTCGTGGACTTCAACTCCCAGAGTTCCTGAGCCAGCATGGCTCAGCTTGGAAACCTCTCCCTTTCCCCTCAGCATGGCTGGCTCAGGAATTCTGGGAGTTGAAGTCCACGAATCATAAAAGAGCCAAGGTTGCCTACCCCTGCCCTAGGCATTGTGCATATATGATATCTAGGCATTATGCAGAATGACAAGAACTATTTAAACAAAGTATGAAAAATATGAAAGAGTCATGAAAACAGTTAACTTTTTATTGAAAAGATGTATAGTTGGCCTTGACTTACAACAGTTCATTTAGTGACCATTCAAAGTTACAACGACACTGAAAAAAATGAGAGGGGGGGGAGGGGGAGAGGGAGAGAGAGACAGAGACAGAGAGACCCCAGTATTGATCTACTTGCTGCAACAAGGGAGGCTAGAATGACTCAGACTTTGGGCCAGTCGCTCACTCTCACCCCTACAAAGGAGGTGATGGCAAACTACTTCTGAAATCTTGCCAAGAAAACTGCAGGGACCTGCCCAGGCAGTCTTCCCCAGGTATCAAAACTGATACACAGGCACACACAAACAAACATTCTATCACAAAGCTATTCTGCCCTCTTGTGGCCCAATCACGGAAAGACAGGACAAGCAGAATTCTGCTTTCATTTTGAAGTAGGCAGGGCCTAAAAATGGAAACTGGTCTAGGACTCTCTCTCTCAAATTAACTTAGTAATTTTAATGAGAACTAACAGAGTTTGCTGCTTGTGAATCTGTATATTGGGACGGGTAACTTAACCTAGGCTGGGGGCTCTATTTTAGTATTTTGATTTAATATGTGCTTATATCTTAGGACAGATAACAACCACATTGTGAGGATGTTTGGGATGAGAGGGATTGACTGGCCCAAAGTCTCTCAGTAAGCTTTGACGGCAGAGAGTGAACTGAAACCTGGGTCTCTCCACTCCTAGTCAAATATTTTATTCACAACACCTCACTGCTTGGAAAGAGAAAGCAGATGACTTCAATTGTGTAAGGTGCAGGATTGTCCCAATCAGACGTCAGGTTACGTTGCACGCAGATGGTAAACACAACGAATCTAACCTTCAGGACAGGAATTTCCTGGTGGACTTTCATCTCTATACTTGCTAATCCTAATTTGGCTTATTTTCTGAGCCCCCCCCCCCCCAATTTCAGCAAGATGGTACCATTTCTATATACTTTCTCTTTCTGCCCTAAGAGGTCACAAGGAGCATAGCCAGAGACAGTGTATCATCACTGGAATAGCCCATCCAGCATCCCAAAAAGCAACATGGAAAGATTTGTTTTTGACTGAGGATATGAGGAAAAGTAGGCCCCTTTCGCCTTGCCAAGGCTGAAATGCAAGAGAATTTGCTGAAATAGGTACTTTTTCAAATGCAAATCAATGAAGAAAAAGGAATGAATTTAAAATTGGAAATGTGAAAAATCAAGCAAAAACATGTTTTCTATCTCCCACTGAGAATTTTACCTGAATATCTGTCAGCTCCTTCAGAAACCGTTTTGCAATCTCAGGTCCATTTTCCATTGTGGGAATATGATAATTCTGTTCCAAGAGAGACAGAAACCCAGTTTGTATTTAGAAGAACAACATAGATGTAGGGAATCCAATAAAGTCGCAATTGGGAATGTCCCATGACTCTCACCTTGCCCTGATAGAGAATTCTGTCCACGGGACATACCACACAGGCCGTGCCTGAGCCAAATATTTCCTTCAGCCTTTTCTCTTCCAAGCCTTTAATCAGGTCAGACATGGTGATGACTCTCTCTGAAACCTTGAACTCCCCCTGGGTAGAAAGAGAGACAAACACGTTTAAATCCTGCTGTTGGCCATTTTTTAAAATGCAGAAAGAGTAATTCTCTGGCCCGGTGACCGACCCCAATTCGATCTTGCAACTGAATTTTGAGTACAATCCATCTATTTCAGGACCACTTCTTGGTTGCACAGGCAACTGCATGCAAACATCTCAGAATCAAGCCATTCTGTCTTCAAAGAAGTCTTAGAAAAACTGTCTAAATTTCTGGGGATTCTGTCAGTCAATGAAGACTAGGGACCAGTGGTTCCTTGACTCTCCTCATCCCACACTCCCAGTACTGGTGGCAAGAAGGTTGAACATTCATAGTAAAGCTTCCTACCATGTAAAAAACATTTGAAAATTATCCTGTAAGACCAACAATCGATTTAATAGTTATTTTTATTCAATAGTACAAAAAGGTCAGGGGGAAAAAAAACCCATCCCACTAGAAGCAACAATGGGGGGGGGGAGCATCTGCGTCTTCATACTTCACTCTTTTTTTTTTTTTTTGGTATGCTAAAAGCGAAGGGCGCTTCAGTTGCATATTTACAACCACTATTTTGACCTGTTTGAGCTTCCCTTCCAAGAGATCTCCACATCCCACCCTTGGCCACCTTGGAAAAATGGAAAATCCCAGCCCTACTCCCTTGACAATATTGCTCATTCCTATGATCCTAAGTTTCCCCACCAAAATGTAGACTCTGATTCTCTCCTTAACTCATGATTTGACATCAACACCCTTATTTTTAGCCAGGAAATTGTCCTCTCTGCTGCTCTCTCAATTCATTATTGAGTGCAAAAATGAATGCTAAAAAAAGAAATGTTACAAAAGAAAAAGAAAAAAAAGCACCAGTTTCAATAAGAGGCATGCAATTCCCCCATCAGTGGCAGGGCTACCCCACATTTCTGCATACCCATTTGTTGCCCAAATCAAGTAGGCTTTGTCGGATCACACCAGGTAAAATGATTCCATTAAGCGGAGGGGTGACCAGCTCCATATCTGAAAAATGAACATTACAGTTATACATTTCCAGGGATGGTTGTATGTCACAGCACAAAAATATTTCCGAAACCCCAAAAGACAGAACTAACTGAGGGGAGGGAATGTGATTATAATTAAAAGACAAAATCAGGTCTGACAGAAGCTTTAGAAAGCTGAATTGCATGGGAATTTAGTCCTATATACAGAGGTTATTTATCAATCCAAATGGCACAAAGATACCGTGGATAAACTCCGCTCGTTTCAGTGTGCCAATTCTGCACATACAGTAACTAACCCGGGATCCAACACTAGCTATGTTTAATCAGAGAAGAGCAACCCAAAATATATACATATTATTTTCATAAATGACCATGAGATAATATTTAATGTACATTCTGTCATACTTTCAAGAGGTTTAATTTTTTGGAACGTGTAATATGGCAACACTTATAATAATAATAATCATAAAATTGGAAGGGACCTTGGAGGTCATCTAGTCCAACCCCCTGCTCAGGCAGGAACCCTACACCATTTCAGACAAATGGCTGTCCAGTCTCTTCTTAAAAAGTTCCAGTGTTGGAGCATTCACCGCTTCTGGAGGCAGGTTCATTTTCTTTTTAAATTATTTAAAATTTCAGAACAAGAATAGATAAAATAGATAGACAGACAGACAAAGAGATAGTCAGACTGACGGATAGACAGATGTCAGATAGACAGATAGATAGATCAAGTAAGCAAGCACCAAAGGTTAAGGAATCCTAATTGATTAATGTGGCCATTTTTTTTTATTAATCAGTTTTAATCTGCATAAATTTGCATATGGAAAACAAAATACAGGCACTCCTCGACTTACAATCACAATTGGGGCCAGAATTTCCATTGCTAAGCAAGGCAGTTATTAAATGAGGCATGCCTGACTTTACAATTTTTTGGGGGGGGCATGGTTGTTAAGTGAATTGCCATGTTATTAAGTGAATCATGAGATTGTTAAATAAACCTGGCTTCCCCCATTAACTTGTTGAAAGCCCGCTGGGAAGATGACACATGGTGATCACATGACCACCCCCCAGGTCCCTGCAACCGTCATAAATACAGGCCGGTTGCCAAGCACCCGAATTCTGATCATGTGACCTACAAAGGTTGCGGGGGGGGGGCGCCTGTTGTAAACCACTTGTAATTTCAAATGGTTCTAAGTCAAGGACTACGTATAGGACTAAAGGAAAAACTCAAACATATTCTTCCTGATGCCTCTTGTGCCCTGTTAAGAAATGACACCCTTTTCTCTAAGACACAAGGAAATAAAATCACTTGCCACTTGTCATTTTGAGTAAGCGCTTGCATTTGGATACTAATTTAATAAGTTATAAAACCCACAAATCCAGAGAACGCATGGCTTGTTAAGGTGTTTTTTTAAAGATTCGCCAAGGTTGCCTCCTCCTGCCTTCCTGCAACGGTGGGTGTCTGCAGGAGGACAGCAAGTGCGAAATATGCATCACAACACAAACTTTGCCCCTGCATGCAGTAGCACAAGGCAAAGGTGAAAGGGTAGAGCTTTGGGGGGATCCTCATTTTGGTGACAACCATTTCATCATGTCGGCATCATTGTCCTCGACTTACAACAGTCACTAAGAGGCTGTCCATAGTTAGGACGGGCCCCTCCCAAAAGGCACTTGCGATCCAATTTCAAAGTGACGGTAGCCATAACGCCACCTCCTCAGTGACATGATCACATTTTGGGCACTTGGCAACTGGCTCACCTTTATGGCTGTTTACAATGTCTCACACAACCACAATCGTCAACTTTTTTTTTTGCCCATTTCTGGTATTTACTTCTGGTTCCCGGCAAAACACATTCATTGGTTATAATGGATTCGCTTAGTGACCACAGCATTCACTGAACAGTATAGTGTAAAGTTGGGTCCAGTCACATAGTGACCCGCTTAATGACCATAATGAGAATTCCAGGGTCAATTGTGGTCGTAATTTGAGGACTACCTGGTAGTTAGGAACAGATGCCCATACACTACCCCAATAAATATATCCAGGAGATGAGGAGAAGAGACTGAACAGTTTTGGATGAAAAACCAAGACGAGGTTTTTGGGGTAAGTGAAGGAATTTCCTAATGGTAATTTATTTTAGGAACAAGGCGATGATGTTTACTCAATATATTGAATCAGCTTTACAAAGTCCAAAAGAACCAATCTGAATCCACAACTACCCTGAGATAAAATTCCTTACCTCCCTCTTGGTCCTTCCAAAACAAGAAAATGTTCATGGTCCCAACTTCGGTGATTTGGTGGTCATCTCCATACAGCCACAAAACCTGCTGGCAGCCCAGTTTGGCAGCCTCTCCTTGCACATATATGGTGGGGCCATAGTTGCTAAGGGCAACACAAGAACAGGACAAGACTCTGATCAGATTCAAAGGCATTTATCCGTTGATCGAAATGAATGCAAAGCCAGCCTGAAAGACTAAGAGGGAAAGAGGAAAGGGACAACAGATGGAGGATCAAGCACATCTCCAATTAAACCAGAGGCCTTGGCCTTGTTGAAAAGAGGCAGCCAACAAGGCTTCTCTAAATACCTGGTTGAGCATCCCCAAATTCTTCTCCCCAAAACCTTTCCTCCAGTCAAGGCCTGGTTATTCTATTCCTGCATATATTTGGAAAACGGACCACTGCTTAAGTATTAAAACAGGGATGGAACATCTATAGCCTGTCTGTGGCAATCCTCATATTTTTTTTCAGTGTCACTCAGGGCCCTATAACAGAATAAAAGAGTTGGAAGGGTTGGAGGTCATCTAGTCCAACCCCCTGCTCAGGCAGGAAACCCTATACCATTTCGGACAAATGGCTGTCCAGTCCCTTCTTAAAAACTTCCAGTGTTGGCGCATTCACCGCTTCTGGAGGCAGGTTGTTCCACTGATTAATTGTTCTGTCAGGAAGTTTCTCTTTAGTTCTAGGTTGCTTCTCTCTTTGGTTAGTTTCCATCCGTTGCTTCTTGTCCTGCCTTCAGGCACTTTGGAGAATAGCTTGACTCCCTCTTCTTTGTGGCAGCCCCTGAGATAATGGAACACTGCTATCATGTCCCCCCTCGTCCTTCTCTTCATTAAACTAGACATACCCAATTCCAGCAACCGTTACTTATATGTTTTAGCCTCCAGACCTTTCTGGCTCAATGCTTTGGAGAATAGCTTGACTCCCTCTTTTTTGTGGCAGTCCCTGAGATATTGGAACACTACTATCATGTCCCCCGCTTCCTTCTCTTCGTTAGACTAGACATACCTAATTCCAGCAATCGTTCTTCATATGTTTTAGTCTCCACTAATTATCTTTGTTGCTCTATAAAATTGAAATATGTTGGCAAATTGGCAATTTTCAGGGATGAAAATTTTCCCATTTGAAAAAAAATTAAAATAAGCTGAAATATATACTTTATGCTTCTGCCAAGGTTAGGGAAAAGATTGTATTTTGAGTATGATTCCTACTCCATTTTGACCCCTATTATCTCCTTTGCCACCATATCACAAATTCCTGCAGTCTTCAAGGGCTTAGATGAAATTTAAAAACAGAAAAAAGTCCAACTCTTGTCTCAAGGAAAATGTCCCATCTCTACAAAATATTGGGCTACAATAGCCCTTCTCTATCTATATATGCTTTCCAGGACTGTGGACTGGAATTTCCCAGGCATTGCCAAGAATGTTAGGAGGTGAAGTTCACCCATCTGGAAAATGACCTGGTTAGAAAAGTCTGACTTAAAACAGTCCAACTTCATTCAGCCACTTAGGTTAAAAGAAGTCCTAGACTTACCCGCCTACTTTGCAATTGCCAACACCACCTATCCAGGCACGGACAAATTGGGGATCAGCCAGGAGGGAAACAGGACTGAAGCTGCCAGTGGTAAAATAAGGACCTACAGGGCCCAAGATCACAAAGAGCAGTGCGTGATTGGAAATGGAGACCCCCAAGGAAGGCTGCAGAGAGGAGAAGGGAAGAAGGCTACGTAAGAGGCTGAGAAGCAAACATGATCAGAATCAGCAGATCTATACACTCTGGAAGTTGAGTCATGGCAACTGAACTCCTTTTCTTTTTGGTTTGAAATGGTCCTCCTGTCCGACTTGCTCAGCCTGAAGAAGCTTCTTGGATAAGCAGCGAAACGTTTCAAATCAAAAAGAAAAGAAGTCCAGTCGCCGTGACTCAACTTCCAGACCACTCTCCCTGGATAACCGAGAATCTCCATGGCCGGATCTATAAAGGCAACAAATGGCCAATTTTGTCGGCTGAGAAGCTAAATGAAGCTAAGCCTGCTCCGTGCCGAAGAGTCAGACCACCAGAATTTCCAGAGCTATCCATAGGCCAGATGGAGAAGTTGAAAAACAATATGGAAAACTGTAGCGGCAAACTATTTCCACACCCTAGCCAAGAAAACTATGGGAGCCTAACTTCAGCATCTCCAGAAACTAAGCCTGACTGGAAGGAGATTCAACTTTTTAAACACTGTTCCTGTTTCCATCACACACTTAACTGAATTGGCTCACTACTGTAATGAATAGGATGGGGATAGGAATAGGGATAGGGATATGGATAGAATTAGAGTTAGAATTAGAATTAGAATTAGAATTAGAATAGGAATAGAAACTTTATTGTCACTTTAAATATACACTAATCAGCATACATTAAAATAAAATTTTGTTGCATTCAGCTCTCAAAAAAATACCATTATGCATACACACACAGAGAGACACACACAGTCACAGACACAGACACAGACACACACACACACACACACAACACAGAGAAACATCACAGTTTAGTTCAAATGTATACATATACATGGTGGAAAAAAAGATTTTGAAAATCAGAAAAACAAGGAAAGGACAACATTTAGAAATGGCAACCCTATTTAAATAATTGTTAGGGTTAGAGGATGGAAATCCCTAGACATCTGCAGCCTAAAATGTCTAAAATTGGAAACACTAATACCCACCTCGGTGCCAATCAGGATGGGGCGGATGTAGAGACTGGCTGCGCTGGAGCGTGGGACCCAGTCTTGGTCCACCCGGATCAGCTGCCCGATGCATTCAAGCAACTCAGACCGATCAAAGGCCTGCAAGGGGACAAGAACATGATGCTCCTGCTGTTTGCCCTTGCACGGAGAATAAAGACTGCTGTTGGGAACCTTGAAAGAGCCAGCTAGATAGAACTAAGCCCCATCTAGTCTCCAGCATCCCTTCCCCAATGGAAACAGGAAAACCCAGAAGCAAGACTTGATAGCCACCAGTGCTCATACCACCCCCAACTTCCATTCAGAAGCATCTGATTCCAAAGGAAACACGTAACTGTCCTAATTGAAAACAGAACAATGTTCTTCACTCCCTCCTATAGGAAGCTACAAGAAACTATTTTTCCTTCAACTTCATATTGCCTGTTCTGAATCCAAGAGTCATTCCTCTCATCTCCTGATAGGGTATCCCTGTGCACAAAAAATATCAAGAGATGTTAAACTATTGGAAGTTTCCTTCTACTAAGCAAACCATGGAATTGCTTTGATTATGATATGCCTACCAATAAAGGAGGATATTTATAACTCAGGGCTGAAATGAAGGGTTCTTGGTCCTCTCTGAGCTTGGTGGTTTTCTTGCAGAGGTTTCATTACCCAAACTAGGTAACACCATGAGGACTAACACTGATGATGTTATCTAGTGGGGGTAATGAAACGTCTGCAAGAAAAAAAGCAAGCTCAGAGCACCAAGGACCCCTAAGATATATCTCAAACACACACCACTTCTCCATACTCACATAACAACTGCCTGGTTGGAAATTATGAGGGTAGAAGGCCAACCCAGCTGGAGAACACTAAATTGAGGTCTATTCCAATTGCCTCCCCCAAGGTTGCAGGGAGAGACTCCCCCCAGTACTGGGGGTGAGGGTGTCCAAGTATTTTCTGTCCATGGCTACTTCCTTTTATTGGACTCAAATTGATGATGATGATGATGATGATGATGATGATGATGATGATGATGATGATGATAATAATAATAATAATAATAATAATAATAATAATAATAATAATAATAATAATGATGATGATGATGATGATGATGATGATGATTAAAACTCGGACCACACGTTTTCTGAATAGTTTTTATCCCAGAGCTGTAATTGCACTCAACAACGAACTAAAGGGCCACCATCAGTGAACTGTTGGACAGCATTACTTG
Organism: Protobothrops mucrosquamatus; assembly: GCF_001527695.2. Lineage (NCBI taxonomy): Eukaryota > Metazoa > Chordata > Lepidosauria > Squamata > Viperidae > Protobothrops > Protobothrops mucrosquamatus. Next base: position 1,838,911 of record NW_015386395.1, read on the forward strand.
GTCTGTTGTGTGGATATTGGGTGGTTTTAGGGGTGGGGATTGTGGTGGGGGGGAGTGTGTTTGGGGATTATGTGTGTGGGACTTGGATTTTGGGTGTCAAGTAAATTTCGTTGTATATGTATACTATGTACGCACATACAATGACAATATAATAAAGATGTAAAGATGATGATGATGATGATGATGATGATGATGATAATAATAATAATAATAATAATAATAATAATAATAATAATAATAATAATAAAAAAAAAGTTGGAAGGGACCTTGGAGGTCATCTAGTCCAGCCCCCTGCTCAGGCAGAAAACTCTATACCATTTTGGACAAATGGCTGTCCAGTCTCTTCTTTAAAACTTCCAGTGTTGGAGCATTCACCGCTTCTGGAGGCAGGTTGTTCCACTGGTTAATTGTTCTAACTGTCAGGAAGTTTCTCCTTAGTTGTAGGTTGCTTCTCTCCTTGATCAGTTTCCATCCGTTGCTTCTTGTCCTGCCTTCAGGCGCTTTGGAGAATAGCTTGACTCCCTCTTCTTTGTGGCAGCCCCATAGATATTGGAGCACTGCTATCATGTACCCCTCGTCCTTCTCTTCATTAAACTAGACATACCCAATTCCAGCAACCGTTCCTTATATCCTGTAGCCTCCAGTCCCCTAATCATCTTTGTTGCTCTTCTCTGTACTCTTTCTAGAGTCTCAACATCTTTTTTACATCGTGGTAACCAAAACTGGATGCAGTATTCCAAGTGTGGCCTTGGAAACAGATGGCCTCGGGAGGAAGACCATAGCTTAAGAGCTAGCTGATCCTGGATTTAGGGCAAGAGAGAGGACAAGAGGGTGCTCCACATACTCACAGGCAAGCAAGCTCTTTGAGACGATCGTAACATGCGATCCATGTTGAGCATAGGACGAAAAAGCCGGATGCGCTGATCCATGCCCCGGAAAGCTTTCATTCCTTCAAAAAGCTAGATAAGGAGAGGAGGAAGAGGAGATAAGAAAGTAAACTATGTGGCAGAGATAATCTACTGATACATGAGCTGGGCTTAAACTTTAGCAGGTTAATGAAACACAGTGGCTTTGTTCATATGACCTTATTGTTATGGCTTAATGCAAAGATGGGTAATTTACATGTCCTCTACAACTTATTTTGGCAGATTCCAGACCTTTGAGACAACCACGATCTGGATGATTGAGAATTTCCATTGACATCCCAGAACTCTCTCTAACCATGCAAATAGAGAATGTGCCACTCTGATCTCCCAGGAAAAGAAAAACCAATTCTCAGCCCCATTTGCTTTGTCATTTGCCCACTGAAACTGTCAGGCTTTCCCCACCTCCACTGTTAAATGGTTTAACATTCCCAGATCATCCTATGATTATTTTTCCCCCATAACACTGAAACACAAACTAGGCAAGCCCATTTTAGCCTAGACCTCAATTTTCAACCTTTTATGGATGCAACCCAGAAAACTAAATGGACATGTCCATGAAGTCATTAGACTTCATCTCCAAGATGTTACTCCTATTGATTTATGGAGTGCAGTGAGACTCTCCTGGGTTAAACATTTGTGGAATCCAAAATTGATATGTGAAGAAGATACATATCTTCTTCCTGAATTCTAATGACGGTGTGGTTCATTAGATCCATTCATCAACAAAGATTCTGGGACTTGAATCTTTATTCTGAGATATCTTATGAAGAATAACAACTTAACCCAATAATGTAACCTATCTTTTCCCTAAAGGTTCCAGATGACAGGAATACAAAGGCTGCGGTCCTCCTGCACCCAGATTAAGGAAGATTAATCTAACCCACCTTAATTCTCTCTCTTTTCAAAAGCTGCCTTTCAATATTTCTCTCTGTGATTGGTTAAACATATCAAACTAAGCTTGATGAATTGTCTGATTCCAGCTTTTGTAGCTTGTAAATCACAGTCCTGTAGGAGATAACCAGGCTGAGAGAGGGGTCAAATACATCATCCTGTTTACATCTACAAGAGATCCAAGGTCAGACTACCTTGAATTCCGTTAACCCTTATCTATACCACTAATTTGCTTGGACCGTTAGTAGTTCAAATTCTTGTAGAGAGCATTAGCACACAATGAACCTATATTCATTTGAACTGCCTGGATTCCTGATTTCCTGGGCTTGACAAGTCCATGGTACAGTGCATGTATGATCAAAACTAACTATGGTTTTAAATATTATATAGTCTTTGAGTAGATTTTATATTATTCTTATTTATTTATAATTTATGTAATTATATTATTATTCATTATATAGTTATTGTATATATTTTATGGTTATGTTAAGTTGATATTTGTTTATTTCTTTTTAGAGTTAAAGTATGTTTAAATTTGATTGTATTATGGTTGGGTAGTTTTAATTAGATTTGGGATGATATGTGCTTAACCCTGTATTCAGTTCTGGGAAGTCCGGGGGGGGAGGGGGGATGAAGGAGGGTAGAGATATGTAAAAGTTGGTGTATTAAAATGTTGTAGAGAAATAATGTAAAGTTTTATGAAAAGGAGATGCTTGGCCAGTACCCCCAAACTGCATCCGAAGGACGAGGAAAGGAAGGAGGTGGGATGTGTGGGGTGGCTGAAAGAGAGGAGAGAGGTGTAGGTAGGAGGATAGGAGGGGAGGAGGGAAGTAGGTAGGAAGGGTGAAAGAGAGGGTGGATGCAGGGGGGGGGGCTGCCGAGCTGCTCTGAAATTTTTATGTCTGTATTTAATATGATTTCTTTTTTTTCTTTCTTTTTTATTAATGTATACCATATTTGTATTAAGACTTTGGGGTTAGTTGAAAAATTAATAAAAGGTTTTCATTGAAAAAAAAAAACTAACTATGGTTTGATAACCCCTAGCCTAGCACTATATGAGGACCGTATCTAATCTGTCATACTCCCAGTTCTTCCTTTAACCCTGTGACCTTCCTCATCTATCACTCACCTGGGTTCCATCCACTCTTCGTCATCTCCCTGTTGTCTATCATACATCAAGTCCTGACACAAGAACCCTTTCCAGCAAAGCAGATCTTTAGATGGGAAACCATTACCTCCACTGAATAATGCAGGGCTGAAGAGGCTGGGTGCAGAGAGAGATTCTGGAAAGGTTTGATGTGTGGTTTTCCCCAGCCATTTTCTTTGCTCCACTCCACAGTGAGCATATGGTCCGTGAAATTTTTCCCAAAGACCAGCTTGCTAGAATCTGGTTTGGGCTTTAAATATTTGTTCAATTCAATCTGGAGATCTGAAGCCTGGAAGAAATGCAGGATCATTGACTTGACTTTTCTCCCCCCCCCCTCCATGTCAAATTAAAAATTGAAAGTTACCCCAAACCTGTGGGTTTATATTCTACCCACCTCTCCCCAACATGGAATGGATTCCTGTCATTGGGATGTGAAATTTTCTCACCTTGAACGTGGTACTGAAAAATCTCTGAGGAGCAAGAAATAGAACATCTCCAGCTTTTCCTCTCAAAACCTAGAATGAAACGGAAAAAGGATTAAGAATCTGAACTGTATATCTGCCCTTGGAATAGGGAAGCAATCTTGCAAGTATTCTTTTCTATATTGCATGAGTTAGCAGCTGTGCCTGAAAAATGTCTAAAGTAGATGTGCAGACCTCCTTCTTGGTTTGTTTGCCAATTACCCAGGAGCTCTTCCCAATTTGAGGGAAAGAACCATGGTAAAACCGAGCATGTGCTTTGCTGTGTGCAAGTGACCCTTAGACTAAAATCTCCCTCTGGTTAAAATTATCTCGAACAGTTGGCTGGAAAAGACTGTTTTGCCCCCCAGAATCTCTGAAGAAACAGTTAGTCAGGATGGGCACAGTGAGCAGATGGTCCAATAGCTAAGTTAAGCCAGAACATTCAACAAAATGGCTAATCATTAATGCTGTTTTCCAACCCATGAACAAGCATTTGTATGCCTAGTTCTAATTTCAAAAGATGGTGATTGGTTTTAGAGAACTCCTAGACCAGGCATAGGCAACCTTGGCTCTTTTATGACTCGTGGTGAGGAATACTGGGAGTTGAAGTCCACGAGTCATAAAAGAGCCAAGATTGCCTACCTCTGTCCTAGATGAAAATGCCAATGTGGAGCTGAAATGGGGGGGGAAAGTAATCTATTATATCCTTTCCTGTCCCTTGTGTGCCAGTTATTAACATTTCCCTGTACACAGAAACTCAACTATCACTTAGACATAAAGTAGTATTATCTCTTGTGACAAGAAAACAAAAACAAATTGCTGCATTTGGTTTTCATTGATTCTCACCATGGATACTAAAGATCTGGGTTTTATTTTTAAGTGTCAACTTCTTATGGCTTGTAATTAATTAATAAAGTTAGCTAAATTATGGGTAGTCGCATGCAGCCCTATTTCTACTTTTTGTAACTGTTAGAGCCTTCATTGAGGAAGACTGCTGAAAACTGACAAGATGTGTTCCTGCCATGTTGAGATAGGAAATATGTGAAAACCATAGTATAGATCCTAACACAGTCAAATCACGGTTTAAAAGCACACAAACAAAAAACCTTCAAAGTACCAGTCCCACTTACTTTCTAAAACAGGGATCTTCAAACTTGGCCCTTTCATGACTTGTGGACTTCAACTCCCAGAATTCCTCAGCCAGGTATGCTGGCTGAAGAATTCTGGGAGTTGAAGTCCATAAGTCATAAAAGGGCCAAGTTTGAAGACCCCTGTTCTAAAATGTCAAATGCAGCTCTTGGCAACCTATTTCTCCCCTCCCCCCTAGAGCAGGGATAGGCAACCTTGGCTCTTTTATGACTCGTGGATTTCAACTCCCAGAATTCCTGAGCCAGCATGGCTCAGCTTGGAAATCTCTCCCTTTTCCCTCAGCATGGCTCGCTCAGGAATTCTGGGAGTTGAAGTCCACGACTCATAAAAGAGCCAAGGTTGCCTACCCCTGGTCTAGAGTCAACAGGTCTGATGCAGAAACCTCCTGTATTGAGAGCAACCTCACCAAACCAGGTTTATTTGCAGTGAACTCAATGGAACTTCCACCTTCACAAGAAAATCAGATTATAATCTCTAAAAGCTTTCTTGAATTGTTACCAAGGTAAAGGAAAAACATCTGCAGGCATTCCTGGTGAGGAAGAAGGTAAGGATAATGTACAGATGGAGAGAGCCCGTCTACTAGGCCAGTGTTTTTCAAACTTGGTACCTTTAAAATAGCAATAGCAATAGCTTTTAGACTTATATACCACTCTAGAGTGCTTTACAGCATTCTCTTGAGTGGTTTACAAATGTCAACATATTGCCCCCAGCAATCTGGGTCCTCATTTTCTCAACCTCAGAGGGATTTTAGAAAGCACTACGACTATTACCCAATTTCCTGCATCTCCATCTAAAAAGACCGCCAGAAACAGAAGAGATTCTCCCCAGCAAGGCATGAGGAGGGATGAGGAGGGTAGCAATACAAAAATTCAGTACCAAGAGTCACAGTGACACAATTATCTTCCTGCAGCACAAGAGTTATTCAGCTGAAATCTCTGCACGGATATAAACAAAGACACAACATTCTTAAGCAAACAACATCAGTTAATATGTAATCCACAAAGATAAAGAGTAGGGGCTGATGGGAGAGCGGTGGATGACATCTCGTTCTGCTTCTGTTTATGGAAAGGTAGACTTTTGCCCAGTTCTGTATTATTTTTTTCCTGCCTGGGGTGAGAGGGCAACCAGCGGCAGTTTTTGGAGGAACAGCCTTTGTCAGTTTTCACTGGCCAGGCCCATGAACAAAGGGGGCAATTGACAAGGCGGGCGTGGGAAATGTACTACTCCAGAGATGAGTTTCTGCCAATCAGAGGCAGGAGCAGATTTCCCCCCCCCAACCACCCCGTCCTTTCAATCCAGACTGAACTTCAGCCCTGTTGAATCACAACTGACAAGAGCCTGGATACAAACTACATTAGAAGGAAGACTGCCATGACCAGAATGTTCTCTTCGGAAAAATAAAACTACAGCTGTCACCGGTGACGAAAACAAGGAAGCTGGAAAAAGGTAAGTCTGCATGAATCTGGGAAGCAAAATCATTAATTACATTTTCTCCCTCATCTGCCCTGTCCCACCTCGATTGGAAATTGTGCAATTTGTTAGAAAGTGGGACAACAAGGAGAGGCTCAGGGCTTACGCAGAGAAAATAAAAAACGGAGCAAGTAAAAACAAAATGCTGCAGTGAATTCCTAACAGTAATTAAGACTGATTAGGATTAGTGAACCGTAATTAGAGAATACAGAGTTCCCAAAGAGGCTAGGCTGATTAGAAATTCTGGGATAAATTGTCCCAATTCATCTAGAGATCATTTCATTGGAGCAGGAAGTATTCAAGGTTTAAACCTCAAAGTAAAGGGAGATGATTTCCCACCCACCCCCCTCTTAGTTCCAGAAGAGATGCAAAGGTAGGATTCATATCTTACACCAGTGTTTCTCAACCTTGGCGACTTGAAGATATGTGGACTTCAACTCCCAGAATTCCCCAGCCAGTCTTGCTGCTTTGGGAACTCCTTGCTGGCTGGGGAATTCTGGGAGTTGAAGTCCACATATCTTAAAGTTGCCAAGGTTGAGAAACACTGCCTTACACTACTAAGCTATGTTTACCAACAGTTAACAAGACATAACTTGCTGGGTTCCCACATCGCATGATGTTGTAAATGACAAACCGTGGCTTAGAGGTCATATGGCCCTGTGGACAAAGCATGCGAAGACAACAGCAAACAGTTCACATGATGGCTGAGGGTGGTAAAGAGTATCACGATGCCTCAATTAAAGTGCCAAACAAAAAATATATTAAAGCTATCCTGGATTTTGACTGAATGCATTTAATACAATAACACAGTTAGAAGGGACCTCGGAGGTCCTCTAGTCCAACCCCCTGCTCAGGCAGGAGACCTTGCACCATTTCAGACACGGGGCTGTCCAGTCTCTTCTAAAAAGCGTCCAGGGATAGAGCACCCACAACTTCTGAAGACAAGTCATTTCTATTTGTGATTATGATGGATAAAATGAAAGCAGCTGACGCGTTTATCTATTCAGCTTCTTTCAAAAAGCAGGGACTTGAACTCTGATCCCCCACCATTGGTGAGTAAAGTCCAGTCTTCTACTGGAGATTAGATTGGCCTGCAGCTTTGAACACCAGCCAAAGGAGCTACAAAGCTGGAGTGTCAACCTTCAGGGCTGAAGTTTAACCCAGTAAGATTTTTAAAAAAGATCAAAAGGACGAAGGGGGAAACCTGCTTCCCTTTTCAAAAGAAAAGCCACAATCTTGCCTACCTTCCAGGATTGGTGTTGTGGAGAAAGAAAATGGGAAAAGAAATCACTATTGCATTGCCTGTAGGAAAAGCAGGATAAACTCAAATAAAGAGACAAATTGAGAGTCATAGAGGGCACCAAAGTGAGGCAAGGACAGCTGAGAAGCCACCATACCATTAATTAATCCATGCCACAATTAGGTCACCAAAAAAATGAGAGCCAGTTTGGTCTAGTGCAGAGGTAGGCAACCTTGGCTCTTTTATGACTCGTGGACTTCAACTCCCAGAATTCCTGAGTCAGCCATGCTGGCTGAGGATTTCTGGGAGTTGAAGTCCATGAGTCATAAAAAAGCCACGGTTGCCTACCCCTGGCAGTGGTTAAAGCATCAGGCTAGAAAGCAGATTGTGAGTTCAAGTCCCATCTTAGCCATGAAAATCAGCTGGGTGACCTTGAGCCAATCACTCCGTCTCAGCCAAGTCACCTCACAGGATTGTTGTTGTAGGGCAGGGGTCTTCAAACTTGGCCCTTTTATGACTTGTGGACACTGGCTGAGGAATTCTGGGAGTTGAAGTCCACAAGTCCACAATTCTGGGAGGTGAAGTCCACAAGTCATAAAAGGGCCAGGTTTGAAGACCCCTGTTGTAGGGGAAATAGAAGGAGAAAGATGTGCTAAATATGTCCATTGCCCTGAATTATAAATCAATCAATCAATCAATAAGGCAACTGACCTTAAGGAACCCTTTCCCTGGAGCCTTCTGGAAGTTCTCTGGATCCACTAATCTCGGAATCGACCAATTATCAGCTTCTTAGGGATTCTAAAGGGTGGCAAACTGGTTGGTAAAGAGAGTTTCTCCTTGTTTCTTGCCTAAGCCTTTTTTAATCTGGAGATGCCATGGAACATTCCGTAAGCAAAACAGATATTAAATCCCTGAGTTTTTCCCACTATGGGCTGTGCTTTGAAATCAGGTGGAAGAGAAGGATATGGAACCCCCCTTTTTTTTTTAAATTAACTGTAATTCTCGGATTTTATATTTATGCCTTGGAGGAACTTTCTTCCATGTTTCTCCTTCTGCTGCATAAATCAGTAGGGAGTCCGGGAAGCAACAGAAGCCACCAGAATGGTATATACCAGGGGTAGGCAACCTTGGCTCTTTTATGACTCGTGGACTTCAACTCCCAGAATTCCTGAGCCAGCCATGCTGAGGGGAAATGGAGAGGTTTCCAAGCTGAGCTACGCTGGCTCAGGAATTCTGGGAGTTGAAGTCCACGAGTCATAAAAGAGCCAAGGTTGCCTACCCCTGGTATATACTGTAGAGTCCATCTTCTCTTAAGTTCTCAGAGCAGAGAAATATAGATGTCCTAAAGGTGCTTTTTCAAGAGACAACTGGACTTCCTTTGTTTTTCCTTTGAAGATGTTTCACTTCTCATCCAAGAAGCTTCTTCAGTTCTGACTGGATGGTGGGGGAATAGAAGGATTTATATTCCTTATTAACAGCTGGTCATTTGCATTATTTTAAAGCCATTGAGGCCAGCTGGGAGCTTATCTGTGTCTTCAAGGTCACCTGAGTAGTGCAAATGGGTGTGGAGCCTTCTTGGAACTGCTGAAAGGACTGTGTTGTAGACTGGAGACAGATGATGTTGTATCCTTCCCCCGCTATTGAGAGAGGACTGTTCAGTTTTGACATAGATGGCCTCTTTGACCCCTCTTTCAAGCTAGTGGTCAAGACTAAAAAAGCTTCTTGGATGAGAAGCGAAACGTCTTCAAAGGAAAAGCAAAAGAAGCCCAGTTGCCTCTTGAAAAAGTACCTTTGGGACAAGCGTGACCTGGATGACTGAGAATCTCCATAGACATTGAGAGATATAGATGTTATATTGTATCATGTCCCCTTGTACAAGGTTTTACAGGTAATCCTCGACTTGCAACAGTTCATTTAGCGACCGTTCAAAGTTACAACCGCACTGAAAAAAGTGACTATGACCTTTTTTCACACTTACGATTGTTGCAGCATCCCCATGGTCACGTGATTTACATTCAGAGGCTTGACATCTGATTCACATTTATGACGGTTGCAGTGTCCCAGAATTATTGGATCCCCTTTTGTGACTTTCTGACAAGCAAAATCAATGGGGAAACCAAATTCATTTAACAACCATGTTATTACTAATGGAAGAACTGCAGTGATTCCCTTAACAAATGTGGCAAGAAAAGTTGTAAAATGGGGCACTTAACTCACTTAACAAATTTCTCACTCATCAACATAAATTTTGGGCTCAGTTGTGGTCGTAAGCTGAGTACCACCTGTACATGACTTCTATCCCCTCTCCTGAAGGGGGGGGAGGGATTATCTATTTTTACGTGGTGTATATCCTGTGTGATATTTTCAGTTACTTTGACCACCAGGAGGTGCTACATTTCCTATTACAGATGACCCCTAGTGAGGATGAAAGTGGTGTGCCTCCTGGTGGCCAATATACAGATAGTCCTCGACTTGCAACAGTTCATTTAGTGACCGTTCAGTTACAATGGGATTGAAAAATGTGACTTATGACCGTTTTTCCCAGTTACAACCTTTGCAGCTTCTCCATGGTCATGTGATCAAAATTCAGACTGCTTGGCAACTGGTTCATATTTATGACCCTTGCTATGTCCCAAGGTCACGTGACCCCATGACCTTTTGCAACCTTCTGACAAGCAAAGTCAATGGGGAAGCCAGATTCCCTTTACAGCTGGATTATGGGCTTATCATCTGAAGTGATTCACTGAACAACTCTGGCAAGAAAGGTCGTAAAATAGAATTAAACTCACTTAGCCAATTTCTCACTTAATAACAGAAATCTGGGGTTCCATTGTGGTCATAAGTCGAAGACTACCTGTAACTGCAAGCAATATTATTTTTAGATATCCAATAACGGATGGAAAGAATTTCTCCATTGAACGGAGAGATTGTAAAGCTATTGAAAAGTTTTTTAAAAAATATTGCAACATCACATCTTGTACTTCCAAAGGATGAGTCCCCTCAAAAGATCCTCTTTGGATAGCGAGATAGGAGGTATATAAATTTAATATCTTTTTTTAAAAAAAAGTGTGGATAGGTGATTTTGCCAGCCAATGGCCATTATTTGAAAACATGCAGAAAACCTTTTTAACAGCAGAGGGCAGCAAAAGCCAAACCACCCAGACAGTCTTCCCTGCATAAAACCATAATCTACATTCCATCTGCTTTAATAGCTTCAAACCACCACTTTCTTCCGGTTTTGAGAAGGTTTGGGTAGCCTGGAGAAAAGTTAACTCCCTGCAGGTGATAAGGCAAACAATTATTACAACCATCCCTAAAGTGTTTCCAAGGAGAAGGTTTCTCTCTTTCTCTCTCTCTTTCTCTAAATAAAAGGACAAGAAAGTTGTGGTTAATTTTAAGATTCAAAATCTCACATTTTACCCTAAATGTTTTACTTGAAAGCAAACCCTGTTTACCTGTAGAATATTCTGCCCTTGGGAAAATCAGTGACAGGAACAGAAAAACTGACTAAACCAGTTTCTTTCCTTCCAAATTGGTATCTGGGATCATGGCCAGCGCGCAATGACATTTCCCCTTGCCTAAAGGAACAGCTCAGTTTGGAAATGCACCAGATGGATTTGCAGTGAGTTATAAAAACTCTGCCTCACCCTTCTAAGAGAAACAGAAGAAACATTAACAATGGCAACACTGTCAATGTCAAGAGGAGAACATGAGCAAACAGGTAGGAGCAGAGATCCCAAAATATTCCAGTATGGAAATTTTGAATCTAAGGAGCTTGAACTGAAATATGCACCCATCACTAGGAGTCGGTTTCGATTTGCTATCTGTAAAATAGTCTCTCAGTCCTTTTAGGTTTACAATAGGAGCTGCCTCACCAACTGTCTCCCCTCTCCTCTGCTTTAAACTGCAGAAGAGTTAAAGAGTTTATTTATTAAATTTCTCACCTACCGGTTAGTGCCCCTTTATTCATGAATCTAAACACATGACTAAAGCAAATTAAAACCAGGTAAGGACAAATTACAACTTACAAGTAAAAATTAAAAGATCAGTTAAAATTGAGAAGGTTAAAAGGTTAATTAATGTGAACTCCCAGGCAAATTCAACCTCCTCAGGGGAAAGGGAAAGCGGAGAAATCAAATCCCCAGGAAGAACTGCACAGGCGGCTGCCACGTGGCAGGGGGCAAACCATTTCTACAGCCCTGTGAAATGCTATCCCTGGTGTATCCCTGCCAGCCTCTAATTAAAGGGATTAGAAAGCAAACAGTGGATTATTAACAGCCTCAAGAGAGTGTCCTTAATGTCTAGGAAACTAGACACCTCACTACCCATCCCTTAGGGCAAAATCTACAAATCCAAGTTAGATGGGTGAGTTGTTCAGAACCAATACAGCTCAAGTTGTTCTAGCACGTAGGTCAGTCTTCCTGACCAGGTTCCTTCTTCTCTACTTTCCTTTCCAATTTTATTTTTCTAACAAAGCTTAACCAAACCCCCAAATCAAATGTTCTGCTTTCCTTTCAATTGTCTTACAATTCTCAAAAATCCTAACCAGCAGCTGCTTCCTTTAACAGTAAAATAAGATTTGACCATTATGTAAGCTTAAGAGATTGACTTTACTTTAGTAATATTATTCTAAAGTTCACCAACCAGAGACAGGTACCAATGGGTCATTTTTTTCAAGGTGCTAGAATAAATCCCCTGACTGTGCAAGATGCAAGTGCAGCTATGATTTCTTATAAATCCAGAATTCTAACAAATTCTGTTTGGAAAACTGCCTTTTAATAACTAAACATTTGAACCTGATAGTAGTTGGTGGGATTTTCTTTATTACTTACATTACTAAGGAATTCAAGTAGTGCAATCAAGCATGCTTCTTCCCATAATGCTCAACTTAGCATTAGGAAACATTGTAGGAAATTAATAAAGATCATTGAATCATAGAGTGGGAAGGAACCTGAGGCCTTCTAGTCCAACCTTGCCCAGGTCAATTATGTAAGTTTGCTAAATCCGGTAACAATGGAGAAGGATTGCCTGGGTATTTTGTACATTCCCCCAAGGAGGCAATCCTGTGAATTACTTCTCTTCCCCCACCTCATGTAAATTAACCTGAAATTCCTCTCCACGGGATTGAGATTCCTTGTTGAAAGAATATGCATACTCCTGCAAACAAACCACAAAGGTTTGGTGATGTAATACTAAGGAAAGGAGATTTCCTGATCATAGTAGAGAGATACAGAAGTAATTTCAGTAATAATAGCTACCCTCATTCTTGGCCTTTCAAAATTTTGGCCTTCTTTACATTCTTGGCAAGTAATAACACATTGATTCTCCTCCCTTTCAGTACAGAAACCTGATTGTGCCACCTCCCGGAATCACCTTTATTCATCAGGAAGTTTCAGTTCTCCCAAGCTGAATGTCAAAAAGTCAAAGGTGAGGAAACAAAATAAATAAATAAAAGGAACATGACATTCCAAATATGAGTAGCTTATATTTTTTTTTACAAAAGCATGATGCATGCAATTGAAAGATTGCAGTCATGAAAGGAGGGCCAGGACTCCACCTGAAACAATAGGTCAGAGGTTTACTAGAATGCAACAACACAGCGAAGAGGATTGCTAGTCATTCTAGCACCTTTTACAACTTTCATCAGCCCACTATGACTAACAATCAGGAGCTGTAGTCACAAACATCTGGCAGGCCTGGTACCAAGTTGGCTTCAAAATATCAAACATTTCTCCAGAGTTATGGCCCTGATCTGATGTATGTCCCTTTCCCCAACTGACACCTTGCAACAAAGTTGGAATTGAAGCTCTCAGAATTCCATACTGTATGAGCAAAGTCTTTGGGTTAACCTGTACTTTCTGAACATGGTGTTGTGGCATTTGCCACAAGTTTTGATGGGACCGCAAATTTGTGTTGGCTGGGAATTCTGGGTGTTACAGTTAACAGTACACATGGAATATGCCCCATTGGCCAAAACTATCTTCAATGAATCAGAAAAGTGAGGTTTTCTAAACTGTGTCTTTACGGATTAGTGGTTTACTTTGAGAATAGATATGTCTTGGTTCAGCCTAAGAACTATTATTTGGCCCACCAGGCTAGACACATGCATTGAAAGGAAATAAAAAGCACGTTTACAAATGAAGGGTGCTTTCTTTGAGAAATCCATACATAAAAATTATGTATTCATTATGTAATCCGTAAAAAAATATCTATTTTAGTTTAAGACTTTCTTCTAGAAGTTCAGCTTTAGAAATATCTCAGAATTTTCCTGTTCTGGAAATCAACTTTCTCTCTAGGTCAAGTTGTTATATAGTCAAAGAAATGAATAAAGAATTCATAATTTCCTCAAAAACCAGCTGACGTAACTCTATCACCGAATCCATGGGAAGGTGTATATCTTTTCATTGTTAGCATAAGAAACATCTAACTTGAAGAAGAATGTTTACTGTTTCTTTATTCAGGACCTTTTACCCAGCTCCAGAGAAAAATGCCCTTAATGTTGCACAGAAAGAGAAGCCAGGAAAAAAAGTGAGGGGAATAAGTATTTTTCCACTCTCAAATATACACTTTAGCTATTCATAAGAAACCGAAACTGTTTTGCAGAATCTAACCTCATCCAGGAAGAATTTTAAGCAGGATTGAGCTGAAGGGCTCAAATGAGTGTAATTGAAAGGACTGCTATCTTAAGGAGATGTTGGGGAAATTCCACGGACTTAAAAGAAACAAAAGCATCTGTCAAATCGCAAATGAAAAATCTATTTGACAGAAGTATCTTTGGTGGGGGGGGGAAGTAATTCAGCAATTCCAGCTGGGAGAGTGTATCCCCATTACCCCCCATTAAAGCAGCAACATATTCAGAAGTATAAGTTCTAGATCTTCTTTTGAAAACCATAAAACTTTTCCTGGTGGGGAGACAAGGAAGGGGTATTAAGTCTATCCGGAAGGTGCCTTTGAGAAATTGCAGGGCGGGAATCAGTGCATCTGAGAGAGATTTTTGTTTTGGTGGGGCAGAGCTCATTAGCTCATCTGGGGGGGGGGGGGGAAGGAGCCCAGGGGACACAGAAGGAAAAGGAAGGCAGACAGCAGAGCGATTTTGCGAGATGGCAAACCTAGTCCGGGACTCCCCAGGGAAGGGCAAAAATTGGGAGGGCTGAGGAAGGCAGGACTTGGGATGCAGAAAACGATCTCACATCTGGGAAGACATGAGGAATGCCACTTTGGGGACTGCAGGGAGAAGGGACGGGGGGGGGACCCCAAGGGGAGCATTTGGGAAGGGAGGGGGCATTTTCTATCAGCAACGTTTCCGCCCGGAGCTATTTATAAACAGAACCGGAAACGTCGCCCCTCCTCTCCTTTTATCCGGGAGGGATGGAGGTCATGCCCACCGCCGTTTCCTGTACCCCAACTTACCTGCCGTAAGCACCCCGGGACTCCCATGGTAACTGCCATGCTGTTGTTGTTAAGGCTGTGGTTTAATGGGACTGGGCGGGGCCTGCGGGAGACCAGGCCCCCAAAGGGTCCCGCCCCCGGCCCGCCTCTGGCGACGCCCCGTTTGGCCGATCCCGGGAGGCTGTTTTCATTATGGGGGGGGGAGGTTGCGTGGCTGGGATGCAGCTTTTGGGATCGGACTTATGTGGGAGAAGAGAGCACCGCTGAGCATGTGCAGAGTGTCTCTTTCTTTCTTTCTTTCTTTCTTCCTTTCCCTTTGAGGCAGGGTTGATTTTGTGTGTGCTCCATCCCTGGAGGCTTTTAAGAAGAGACTGGACAGCTATTTGTCTAAAATGATACAGGGTCTCTTGCTTGAGCAGTGAGTTGGACTAGAAGACCTCCAGGGTCCTTTCCAACTCTGTTATTCTGCCTGGACAAGATCCTGGAGCTTTCCTGGCAGCATTTTTACAAGTGGTTTGCATTCACCTTCGGGGATTGGTTCAAGGTCACCCAGCTGACATTGTGTCTAAGGCAGCAGGACTAGAACTTTCAACTTTTCAGTTCCTAGCCTGGTGCCTTAACCACTACACCAGCATATAATGCAGTAGCTCAGTGAGATATTTCTTCCGAGGATATTTGTGCCAGGGTTTCCTTGTTACGAAACGGCCTGCTGCACTTCCTCCCATATCCTGGAGAAAACATAAGATTTTGCTTTGGTGCATCCACTTAACGCAATCCCCTTGGCTGAAAGGCTACAAGTAGAATCAAAAATAGAATCAAAATAAATAAAAATCAAAACTAGCCTGCCTCCTGTTGAAAAGAGGCAATTTGGTGGAGCACAAGTGGATAATGTCTCAGATACAGGAAAAAAACAAAAAGGAGGCTATGGCTGGGAGTTTGGAAGTATCTTTGAGGGGTGTGTACGAGGTATTTTGGCAGGGATTGTTAATTGCTTGGTTTTGTTTACTTTCACACACATCTTTCTTGGCTCCCACCCCTTCTACACAAGTCAAGTGGAGTGGGGGGACACAGCCAATCACACCCAGGTCCACCATACACGCCCTTTAATGCAGCCAATGACATGATTGGCATTTACACCTTTCAAGGAGCACATGGGTTTGCTTCAGCCCATACGCATGCAGAGCAAACAACAGCTGCACTGGCACACGGCAACTAGGTGAGGCACCAGCAAACTCTGTATCTCATCTGGCTATGCATTGTTTGTTTAATGTTATAGCCTCTCCAAAAACGTAGGTCGTGTTGAAGAGGAAATGGGAAAACATCATATATCAAGTTTCCACCTAAAATCAATGTTGGCTGGAAAACATCAAAAGGAAGCCAATCCTATTATCTCTTGCTGGACTAAATAAACTATAAAGCGCTGCTGCTATTATTATTATTATTATTATTATTATTATTATTATTATTATTATTATTATTATTATTATTATTATTATTATTATTATTATTATTTGTTAAAATGACCCAACTGATCATTGTTTTTTACAAAATGCTTCTGAGAATCTGCTGAAATATATGCCATTGAACAGATATGTGTGTTATGTCTACAGTCTTGGTCTGAATTCTACTTAAATGTTGATTTGTTCAAAGTATAAATGATGAGTTGGGAAGCTAGTGCTTGATCGATAACAACCGAATCTTCCACTGTCTTCCACCCCTCTCTCAAAAAAAGGGGGAGAATAATCACAACTATACCCCTTCCTTAAAAGGTGGTTATACTTCAAAAGATTGTGATCCCCTATAAAAAGGATCCCGATCACTTACAAACATCTAAATCAGTGGTTCTCAACCTTTTTAATGCCGCGACCCCAACCGGTCGTAAGTCGAGGACTTTCCCTGCCCGGGAGCGCCGCACATGCGTGGTTCCGCCCCCTGCGCCGGCTGAGGCGTAGCTGGCAAGCGGCAGAGACGGAGCAGGCCGACCACCAGCTGGCCCAGCCCAAGGGAGGTAAGGCACCCGCTGGAAAAGGCGAAAAAAATGGCAGACAAAAAAAATGGCGGACAGCCTTGCTTGGCGACCCCCGTGAAATGGTCGATCGACCCCAAATGGGGTCCCGACCCACAGGTTGAGAACCATTGATCTAAATGCTAAATTTCATATCTAAATGCTAAAAACTTCATCCACTTCTCTTGCTGTTATGTCCTTGAACAAATCATAACAAAACCCCAGCTTCATCTGTTAAGCAGTAAACATTAACAACTTCACGTTGTTATAATAAAACAGGAGGAAGACTAAAGGAATTAAATGCTTTTGAATGATTGATATGTTTATTTTAAAAGGGGAAGTTCTGTTTCCATTTGTTACATAACACTGGATACTCAAGTCAAATGAAAAATTGCCATGCAGGAGGGAACTTTCAAGAGAAATGGAGGAAGTTAGGCAAAGACTTTTCAGAAAACTGCCTCATCTAGACTCTCTCACATGTCATTCACAGGGCTTTTACCATCATGAGCCCTGTGGAAAGAATCCCTGAAATATCCATTTATTTTCTCTTTTTAAAAAATTATTTGTATTTTGGATTGTGAATATCACTTGTAAGTTTTTTTGGGGGGGGGGGGCAAGTTTGGGATCTATAAGGTGGAATGATAATGACTGATTGACTGATTTGATTTAGATTGTACTTTATTTTAGGAGTTCCTGCCTAGTTTTCTCCCCTAAGAATGCTGTGAAGTATGTCTGAGAAATTTCCTGACATTTAGCACAATTAATCAGTGGAACAATTTGCTTCCAGATGTTGTTGGTTCTCCAACACTGAGGGCTGGACTAGAAGACCTTCAAAGTCCCTTCCAACTCTGTTATTCTGACCCAAAGTCACCCACTGAGCTTCCATGACTGAAAGTGGATTACTGTATAATCTGGAGCTCTTTGGTGTGTGTCCAACACCTTAAGCATTGTATCATTATATCAGCTCTTCATTATAATAACAGAAGCAGTCATTTGTTTTAATCAATCTTAATATTCTTCCATCATGTTTTACTCTTAGTTTTACATCTTAATTATTTGTTCCCTGGAAGATTGATAAATCCAGCTTTTCCCCCTTAGCACAGGAATACAGCTGCTTTTGGATTTTACCTAGAGATGGACATATACTTTTTAATCTATGGAACTACTCTTTTTTACAACTGGTCTCCCAGTTTATTCTTGCTTTTTTACTTTCCAAAGTCTTTTTTGGATAATTCAAAACCATGGCAAGAGGCTGTATGGCAGAAAGTCTTGTTAAATACTAAAACCCAGCCAATTGTGGAACAGTCTCACAACCTGTGTTGGCTTATGAGGTTTACTGTTAGATCTGAGATAACTGAGAGACAACTCTAGATACATCAAAATACCATATAATTCATATTCCCAGCATGTTTTTTGAGGCCATGTCTTAAGAAGTTTGCAAATCCAATCACTTATGTTTCTGGGTAGGGCTGTCAATCTCAAGGAAAATGAGATATCTTCCAGAGGTTTTGGACAGTCACTTCCATGGACTTTGCCATTGCTCATATTGGCTGGGCTGATGGGAAATAAATTCTAAACATCCATAGATTGCCTATTAGGTCAAGGGATTCAGCTCCTCCCCAAATTGAATATGTAAGTCAATTTCACAGGCCTCCTTAAAGAAAAGGACCAAGATTAATATTTTTGGAAAAAGACAGGAACAAAATGTTGATGGCAATAATATTTCTTTTGTTATATGCCATCGCCAGAACCAGCCAAGGCAAATATAGGCCCAACTTTGTCTATATATTAATCCAGATAAACAATGGCTGATAATACATTTCAGGGTCAGGGAATCAAAACTTGCCAGTTAACCATTTTCATGCTTAACAAAGCAAACTAAAAAAAAAAACAAATTTAGCCTGAAGGTCTAGTTCACCTTAGGCACAACTGTGTGAAAAACAGGTCTGTGCTGTTATCAAAGACTTAATTTGGAATGTTCACTGGAGCTGAACTCGGAATGTATTTTTATTGTTAAGGTCAGGAATTGTGCAGCTTCTGTTCATAATGCACTTATTTGAATTGGGGGGGGAAGGGTTGCAGTCCCTTTATCTGGCGGGCATCACCAAGGGGAAGACTGATGAAAAGTAACATAAAGATGGGGTTTAAAATGATCTTGACAAATTTCTTCTCCAAGTTCAGGATGAACAATTCTGAACTATGTTAATGGTTTGTGCCTCAGGAGCAGCTCATAAGGTGAGGCAGTGAGGTTGAAGATAACATAATGTTGATATTTTCAGCCCAATTCTTAGGTTTGGGAGGGATGGAGGGAATTCACTAAAAACAGATTATTTATCCAGGGCTTTTCAACCTTTTCACCCATTGTACCACTTTTAGGACATAGCAAAATCTGAGTACCACCAGTCGCCTAGCAAGGTGTCAAAAACTTGATGACCCCCCCCAAAAAAGGAAAAAAGTGATAAAAGCACAGTTAGTCCTCGACTTACAACAGTTCGCTTAGTGACTGTTCGAAGTTACAATGGCACTGAAAAAAGTGCCCCCCCAGCCACAGCCGAGCAAGACATCTGCCTGCCCGCCCGGAGGCGCTCTTCCTCCTGTCCGAGGTTTTCATTGTTGTGAGCATTTCTGCTGAGGATTGGCAGCGGGGGTGAGGTAGGGGGTGTTTGGTTTTTATTCCCCCCGTCTGATGGGTGATTGCAGCAGGTTTTGGTCACTTCACATGACCCTGAGACACTGTGACCGTCATAAATATGAATCAGTTGCCAAGCATCTGAATGTAAATCACAAGACCCTGGAGAGGCTGCAACATTCCAGCTGATTGGCGCTTCTTCTGGGCTCAGCAGAAGTGCCGGGATCAGTGCTGCTTTCCAGGTGATTGGTGCTTCTTCAGGGCTCAGCAGAAGCTCTGAGCTCCAGCTGGAGCCTGGTGCTGATCCTGGCGCTTCCGCTGAGCCCTGACAGCCCTGCAGCTCCAGCCATCTCTCGCTCAGGCTTGTGTGGTGCTGCCACCGGTTCAGCTCATTCCCCTCCCCCGCTACCACTTTTCTAGGATGGTCGCGTACCACCTGCCAGGTGCCAATGTACCAAAGGTGGTACCCGTACCACTGGTTGAAAAGCCTTGATTTATACTCCCAAAGTTTTGACTAATTTTATTTTCTTTCTTTTTTTAACCTTCTCCCAAAGTCACAAAAACCAACAATTGGCATTTTGCTGTTGACTTTTGGTAGTGCAGCGGGGCAAAATGGAATTAGAGGCTGAATAAGCACACAAGTTGGCAATCCTTTTAGCTCCATAGTCTTCAGGAGTCTGAAGTGGTATTGATTTCCCCTTATTGCAATGTAATTTGGGTGGGTTATGGCATTCACACATGTGCACTTCCTTTCCCTCGCCTCAAGTAACCAAATGCAAACTGCAGTGAAATGTTGGCGTGCAGGAAGCAGATCATTTGGCCTTAAGATTTCCTATTGGACATGCTGTCATGCCAATCAATGGGAAAAGTGGGTGGGCTCTTGATTTTGGCATGCTAGGCTTTTCCTTGCTGAGGACCAGCTGTTTTGCCAATGAATTATTGCTGCCTACCACACAAGGAAGTGCAAGGCAGAGAGTTTTCTGGAGTGAGAAAAAGGGAAAGCTTCTTCATTTTTGTGATGGGTTAGAATTTATTAAAACCTCAAAAGGTCCCAGAGCATTTACGATTACAGTATTTTTTACTACCACAAATCAATGCGGCAGTGGAACCGTTCCACTTCAATTTCACAAAGCCAGCTGAGATTGGAGCTCTAGTAGATCTCCCAACTTGACTTTGAAATTTGCCAAAAATGTCCCATCTCAGAAGACTTTTGCTAGTTGTCAAAACCAGAACTGGGGTTTTGGTGGCTCTTCTTCCCATAGCCAAGTTCAGCTCCACAACTGAGGAAAAGGTTGATCCCGGTGCAAAACGTAGCATCAG
Organism: Protobothrops mucrosquamatus; assembly: GCF_001527695.2. Lineage (NCBI taxonomy): Eukaryota > Metazoa > Chordata > Lepidosauria > Squamata > Viperidae > Protobothrops > Protobothrops mucrosquamatus. The sequence continues at coordinate 1,859,538 of NW_015386395.1, forward strand.
AAGCGAGGTAGAGGGCAGCTTTTGCACTCTCAGCCGGAGTTCCCATCTGTCCCATAAGCTGCAAACACAACAGAGAAGGAGAAATTTTGGACTCTCTATCCAAGGAGGTACTGCATATACACTGCCCTGATACGTTTACTTTTACTCATGAAATTTGGGCCCTTATTGAAGAGAAAACAAAGGTTTCAGAGCTCAAAGTTATATGATGAGTTTTTTTATAGTTCAATAACTAGGACAGGGATCCCAAACCACAGTCTCCAATATATCCACATATATTTCTGTTTGTACTTGCTTGAGCAGGGGTCTTCAAACTTGGCCCTTTTATGACTTGTGGACTTCCAGAATTCCTCAGCCAGCGTGCCTGGCTGAGGAATTCTGGGAGTTGAAGTCCACAAGTCATAAAAGGGCCAAGTTTGAAGACCTCTGTGCTAGAGTGTACCTGCTAAGTACATAAACCAGAAGAGTCGATCATCGCCTTTATTTCCAAGCATGGCAAAGTCCCACAAGAATGTTTAAAAAGATAAAAATGGGTGACAGCAGCCTGTAATTTGGTTTGGAAGCATGTTCTCCCACCCATTAAAACCAAAAACAAATGGGTTGATGTTTTTCTATTTTCCATCTTTGTGGAAGTTGGAGAAAGGCAGGTGGATCAGCTTTTGTTTCTTTGTTCTGTGATGGCACAGCAGGCCATCAATACCCCAATCAATAATTAAAAAGCCACAATCAGGCACCACATAAATACTATGCATAGAATAGCCCAAAGCACACAGTCGGTGAGAGAGAAATGCCTTCTGGATGGGATCCAGCACAAGTTCTGAAAGCTCAGAAGATTAAACATCTGGTCCCGGTGATTGACCCAGATTGGATCCTGCGGCTTTGTATAGTTTTATATTTTTATGTGGCTTTTGATAAATTAGTGTTTTGTGATTCACCACCTTCGCTCTGGAAAAAATTCAAATTAAGGCCCACTTGGGGAAGTGCTGCAAACATGCCCCCTAAATTAGCTCCTCAACCTAACATGTATGGGGACCCCAAGTTAGAAAGTCAGGCTAAGAGTGAGTTCCATCTGGCTCACCAGAGGGACTTCCAAAGCTTCTGCATGACAAGGAAAGCAACTAAGCTAAACAGATAATATATGCAGGTATCCTTAATTTGTACAATGCAAGGATATTGCTATTCTTGCTATAAAAGCCTTGGTTGTATTTTCACAATGTTTATATATGGACCTCTGAAACATTATCTAAATTGCTCAATCTTACAGTCCCCATTTCCCTCTTTCAATATAAAATTTTTATTGTTTTCCAAAAAAGAAAAAAACATCACAAGTATTACACAATATTATAATATATCCCACCCACCCCCCGGACTTCCCAAACCAAATCCCAGGCTAATATTCAAATATAGGTAAACAAATATTAATATCTCTAACTCCACAAACTCTATTTATAAACAATCCATCTCCTCCA
>NW_015386395.1:1862320-1895468 GCF_001527695.2 Protobothrops mucrosquamatus
CTCACCTACATCGTCCATATAGGACGACTCGGGAACTCAACTCCTACCCCGGGCAGCTCACCTATCCCCTTATGCCCAGGGGAAAGGTATCAAGCCGTTTGACAGCTGATGCTAGCTGTCAAACCGGCTTTTACGCGAAACAGGCGGGAGGCAGCAAACAGCTGCGACCGACGAAGACGCCTGCCACCGGAAGTCCCCATTTCCCCACAATGTACTTGCCTGAGCCTCTTTGCCTTCCTTGATCATTGCCTCTGCATTGGCTGACTGGCTCGCAAGCTTTTCCCATCCGGGAGTCCAAATATTGCTGGGTGAGATGCTGGAATTCCAATGGTTAGAGAGTGTTGAGGGGAAAACATTGTGGAAGAGCAACTAAATTGATCTGCTTTTATGTAAGAAATGCTTCACAATTCCGTATTCTTATTTTTATAAATGTAACCTTGTTAAATTAAATCAAAACTGCTTTACATATCTGCTAGTGCAGAGGTTGGCAGCATAGCACAAATGAACACCAGGGCATCTATCACCTGCAAAACTTCCACTCTGCAAATTCTGGCAACACAGCACAAACGAATACCAGGGCAAAACTGCCACCTTGCAAATCAACTCTTTTCCAAAAGTGAAAAATATTTAAGAATATCACGGGCCTGCTAAAAATATCATGGAGTGCTGTGAATCGTATACCAGAATGATAAAATCCCAAGGAGAATTCTGTATGTATTTATTTGGAAGCAAATTCTACTGATTTACTCTCAAGTAGCTTAGCTCTGCCCCGCCAATAAACTGGGGCTCCTTGGCTGATGTTTTAAAAGCTAAATTGGCAACCAGGAAATCCTTGTAAACTGGATTGGGGTAGTTAAAAAAGAAATACAGGTAGTCCTTAACCTACAACCACAATTGAACCCAAAATTTCTGTTGTTAAGCTAGACAGTCGCTAAGTGAATTTTTGCCCCATTTTATGATCTTTCTTGCCACAGTTGTTAAGTGAATCACTGCAGTTGTTAAGCTAGTAACAGGGCTGTTAAGTGAATTTGGCTTCTCCATTGACTTTGCTTGTCAGAAGATCACGAAAGGTGATCACATGAACCCAAGACACTGCAACCATCATAAATATGAGTCAGTTAACAAATACCTGAATTTTGATCACGTGACCGTGAGGATGCTGCAATGGTCGTAAGTGTGAAAAAGTTACCATGACATGAAAAAAGTGACTCGCAACCATTTTTCAAAAACAGTCATAAGTCACTTTTTTCATGTCATTGTAACTTTGAACGGTCACTAAACAAACTGTTGTTAAGTCGAGCACTACCTATAGAGGTAGGCAACCTTGGCTCTTTTATGACTCGTGGACTTCAACTCCCAGAATTCCGGAGCCAGCCATGCTGACTCGGGAATTCTGGGAGTTGAAGTCCACGAGTCATAAAAGAGCCAAGGTTGCCTACCCAAGAATACATTCTAGAAAAACAAACTAGCAAACCACTTCTGTAATCTTTCCAGAAAAGGATGTCCATTGTTTAAAACACAGTCCATCTAATTTCTCATTCTCTTTCGTAACTCTATCACATGTTCTATCATCTCTCTCTCTCTCTCTGTCTCTCCTATGTCTGTCCATCCATCCATCCATTCCAACAGGCAGGATGGAACCAGTGCCTGAATGGAACTATTTTCTATGTGGCTTTTCTGTTAAGGAATTAGTCCCCCCTGAATTCAGTGGCAATTTCAGACTCATCTGTGAATACAAGCTTGATTAGAGACCTCCAGTAGATGATTGAAGTGGGGGGGGGGGGACAACTGTCTGTTTTTCTAGCAAAAGGCTGCATCTCCTTGAAGTAATCTGTTGAGAGCCAAAGGTCTGAGGCGAAGGGCTGCACAAGATCATCAGGGGCTGCATTTGACCCGAGAGTTGCAGGTTGCCCATCCCAGCAGGAAAAAAAAAGACTCTTCTCTAATGTTGTTGTTTTTTGGGGGGGGGGATTATTTGTTAAATTCCAGAACTGATATTGAACCAGGATCTTTATCACAAGACATTTTGCAAAGGGCCACGTTTGCTAACCATGCAGGTCAAACAATATTACCTGTTGACTCTAACGCCATATTGGCTTTCATCTATAGCCATAGCTTTAGTCATCGCAATCACAGCACCCTGCAAATTGAAAGCATTGAGAAGTTATAAAGGGAATCAGCAACTTGACAATTTCTCTCCTGTCTATCAGGCCATCTTTTCACGTCATTAGCTTCCATCTACAGTACGACCTCCACCAAGGCAGGATTTGACAGAAAAGTTGATAAATCTCTCTCTCTCTCTCCCTCTCTCCCTCTCTCTCTCTCTCTCTCTCTCTCTCTCTCTCTCTCTCCCCCCCTCCCTCCCTCTCCCTCCCTCCCTTCCTTCCTCCATCCATCCACTATTAATGATCTTCAAATAATCTCAGGAAACCCTGACCCTGACACTCACTTGCTGATAAGCTGAAAGTAAGAATCCTTCAGTTAATTAAGTGGCTCTGTTCCTTGAAATGAATTTAGTTATTAAATTCTAAGGCAATTTAACCTTCCTGGAATTGGAAGGTTTTTTTTATCTTGCCTTTAGGCAAAAAAGCTCCCCCACACCACAACATGGAAAGCACTTCTAGCAGTTTAAACAAAATTACCAAAATAAGAGAAATACCTTGAACTGGAGCCTACAGTCCTCAGGAGCAGCTTGATACAGAGAAATGAGCAAAAAATATTTTCACTGGCAGAGATTTTATGACTTGGCAATCTAGATGAGAAAATGGACTTACAAAACCAGAACATTTTGATCTGGATTACCTTGGTTGCCACATATGGTACAGCTAACTTTTGTCCAAAATGACCAACGATGCTCGCAATGTTAATGATGTTTCCTTTCGTTTTCCGGAGGTAGGGCAGTGCAAACTGTTAACATCAAAATGAAGAGAAATGGAGAATTACAATAAGAAAGCATCATGTGATCCCCTTTTGTGCCCTCCTGACAAGCAAAGCCAATGGAGAAGCCAGATTCACTTAACAACCATGGCTGTTAAGTGACTTAACAACTGTCTCAGCAACAGAAATTTTGGTCTCAATTGTGGTCATTAAGTTGAGGACTAACTGTATTGTGTCCATATGACCACACAGTCCAAAGGAAAGAGCAGGCCATGAAAGGAAGTAGACTGTTCCTGCCCCTGTGACTTGCCCATTTCCTCACTAGGGAGAACGTAGTAAGGATCTAGGCAAGAAGAAAGAAGGTCCCATCAGGAATTCTGTATTGGTATCTCCCCAAAACTCTGCACCAATCCTTGATCTACAACTGTAAGGTAAGCAATGAGATGTAGGCCATACCAGTGTGGTAAAAAGCCACCTTGTATGCATATGTTGTGCTATTTGTGTATGTAGAAATATATATATGAAAAGCTACCTTGGCCATTAAGAAACAACTGACAACATTGAGGTCCATGAGATTGCGGAATTCTTGTGCAGACACATCATCGATTCTTTGATCGGGGGGATCTGTTTGGCAGAGAAAGAGAGAAAGGATATTGCATAGATCTATACAGATTGCCTTCCTGCCCGCTGGTGGATGTATTTTGCTTTTCTAGCACTGTAAAGTTTTTTATTCCAAATTCATCCCAAGGACCACACCTCACCCAGATCAGTTTGTACACCAATTAAAAGTCAAATAAAAGTCAATGTTATCCTTGCTGGTTCTCTTTCTTGTTTCTTCAAAGTGATGACCGAGGAGAACCAAATCAAGTCTCCACTTGACTAGAGCTCACTGGTTAATTACATTCTCTCTCTATCCATCTATCTCACAGGGTTGCTGTGGAGATGAAATTGGAGAGACTTTCACAGGGTGATGGAAATTGTAGCAGGGGAGTGTCAGGTTGAGGAAAGTATTCTGCTCATAAAGATAAACCAAAGAGAGAAGCCATCTAGAACTAAGGAGAAACTTCCTGACAGTTAGAACAATTAACCAGTGGAACAACCTGCCTCCAGAAGCGGTGAATAATCCAACACTGGAAGTTTTTAAGAAGAGACTGGACAGCCATTTGTCTGAAATGGTATAGGGTTTCCTGCCTGAGCAGGGGATTGGACTAGATGACCTCCAAGGTCCCTTCCAACATTAGTAGTAGTAGTAGTAGTAGTAGTAGTAGTAGTAGTAGTAGTAGTAGTAGTAGTAGTAGTAGTAGTAGTAGTAGTAGATCAACAGATGCCTTTACAGAAATCTACAGAGACTCAGTATGATAAAAGCTTCAAACAGAAACAATGGACAAAACCATCAAAATAAATAAGAATTAGGCTGGAGGTTCATTCTCCGAGCTTGTGGGCTGGTTTCCAAATGTTTTGTTATCAGTCTAGGTAACATCTTCAGCAGAGTTTAGGGGATGTCAGTGTCAGTGCTCCTCTGTTTATAAGGGCTCTGTGTGGTCAGTAGGTCTTGTGATAGGGAGATCACGTCAGGTGAGGTGAGGGTCTTGTGATGGGTCTTGTGACCTCCCCATCACAAGACCTACTGACCACATCAACAGAGGGACACTGACACTGACATCACCTGAACTCCCCTGAAGATATTGTCTAGCCTGGTAACGAAACGTTTGGAAACCCACCCACAAGCTGAGAGAATGAACCTCCAACCTCATTCTCCACCTGAGCTATAGCAAGACAAGCCCAATCATTTTGGAAATAACTCACGCCCGCCAGCATTGTTCACCAGGCAATCTAGTTGTCCATACTGTTCTATGGTCACCGACACCAACCTCTGTAGAGAAGGTACAGGGTAAAAAGAGAAAGATTTCAGGAATGTTAGGAATTGTGGTGGCGCAGTGGTTAGAATGCAGTATTGCAGGCTGACTGCCCACTGCCTGCAGTTCGTTCTTCACCGACTCAGAGTTGACTCAGCCTTCTACCCTTCCAAGTTTGGTAAAATGAGGACCTGGATTGTGGAGAGCAATATGCTGACTCTGTAAACCATTTAGAGAGGGCTGTAAAGCACTATGAAGTGGTATATAAGTCAAAGTGCTATTGCTATTGCTAAGTGGAAGAGAATCAAATTATCTGGCTCTTTAGGGGCTGCAACCTTCTTAAACAGCCAAGTCCAAGCATAAAGTTTTGTTATCAGTATGAAAAATGTGGACAGTTGGCGGCTACTGCCTGAGTAATAGAGGAAGGTAGATTTAAGGCAATTTTCTACAGATGTGGCCTGTGAAACTGTGATACAGCCATCTTTCTGAAGCTAAGCTAAGTACTAATACATCTACTTAGTATTAGTATTTGGATGGGAACCATGTGGAAAATCTGAGATGATAATGGCAGGTGGATATGTAAGCAGCTAAGTAGGGATCACAAACATATATTTGTACAAAGTAAAGACTAAAGAGAGATTAAGTAGTCATATTCAACCAATGAGAATGGGGAAGGATTTGACATTTTACCTATTCCTTCATTGCTGTTATTCAGGGGAATGTTGTCCCCAAACTTCTCTATAGATTATGAATTGCTATTGGAACTTTACAGACACTGGTTTCCACTTGTTCTGCACATTTACCCAAGAATCAGGATAGTGTAGATACACATGACCCTTTGAGCTGGCCCCGTGCTAGGTTTCCACACCGCACAAAATCATAAGTTTCTTTTATTTGTTGAACAAGCTAGATAAGGCCTCTTTGCTCAGAATACAAAGCCAGAAACCACAATTTACAAACCTGACTGGCTGAGTTTGCATTTCATGCTAAATCAAAACCAAATTTGTCACATGAAGAGTGTGCAATGTGTGAATCTAGTGGTTGCCTTTCAACTATTTTCAACTCAGCATTATATCCAAAACAAAGAATAGGGTGAAGAATCTTGATCAGGGTTTCCCAACCTTGGCAACTTTAACATGCCTGGACTTTCATCTCCCAAGATTCCCCAACCAACCATGCCGGCTGAGGAATTCTGGGAGTTGAAGTCTGCACTTCCTTAAAATTGCCAAGGTTGGGAAATCCTGGATTTGGTGCATCAGGGAGATTGGAGAGCAATGCCTTGACAAGGTGAACCAGGAGCATTGGACTTCAATGTGAGAAGTTCCACTGGAGAAGCTATGAGGAAAATGCAGAAGGTTCAAGAAAACCGTAAGAATATCATGGGCCTGCTAAACCACTTTTCTTCTCTCAGTTCCAGCCTACCTGCATGTCTGCTTCACAGAGGACATCACAGACCACAAAGCGGCCTTCTCCTGATCCACCTTCTGCAAGTTCCCTCTCAAGAACTTTTCCTTTTCCCTCTGCAAAGAGATGCAAAGTAGATTTAGCGCTGCCATAGGGAACTGTAAGGGAAGGATAACCATTTTCTCCCAAATTATTTATACCTGGAGTCTTTAGCTGCCTCTCTAGTTCCAGCCATGGTCCAAGTGAAGCTAACAGGTGTGCCACTCACACCTGAGAAATTGATTTCCACCAACCCCTGAAAAAATTTTCATAGCAGGATTTGAAAACATGAGGCCCAGAAGCTTCCATTATTAAAAAAATAAATAAATCTGCTTTTAGAATACAGTGGAAACATGGCTGGTTAGTCAATTGGAATTGGATGGTTACTACAGATTTGAATAATTAAATAAAAACAGGAATTAGGGTGTTTCCATCTTGCCCCAAGATCTACTCATGAGTAGCATTCTCAAATACAACCCCTTGTGAAAAGGCTTGTCCATTTTAATGCCAATTTACTAAGTTCACACCATTGACAAGACACGTTGCCAGTCTGGTAAGTATAATTGTTGTGAGTTTGTTTTAAACCAGGAAAATCTGCAGCCAAAGAGTTCTACCTGCTGTTAGGTCTAGCCCAGCATTATAGGGTTGGAAAGACTATTTTAAGCTGTCAAAGCAAATTGCCTACTCTATTTAACCAAGGAAGGAATTTAAACTTCAGGAAGAGGAATAGGAAGGCTGAGAGCTAACTCAGTTAGTACTAAGTTTAGATATTTTTCTTTCTTTCTTTCTTTCTTTCTTTCTTTCTTTCTTTCTTTCTTTTTCTTTCTTTTTCTTTTTTTTCTCTTTCTTTCTTTCTTTCTTTCTTTCTAAGCAAGATAGATGAGCTTACTTTATCGTTACATTGTGTGAATTCAGAAACAGTTTGATTCAATTTTTTTTAAAAAAACAACTCCCTTTATACGACTCTGCAGTTTCTTAATGCGGGATAGCGTCAGGGCAACTAGATAGAGCTGAATGTTTACTGGCTGCATGCCCTTCCTGACACCATGTGGCGTTCCCAGCAGGTATTTTTTTCCGCCACTAACTAGGATTGAATTCTCAACCTTCCAAGTGGCTTCACCACTAGGCCACTATACTACAGTTTGATTCAAGAACAAAATAAAATAGGTAACCAGAACCCAAGCCAAAGTTAGGTTAGTGAGCCTTAAATGATAAGTTTTTTACAGAATAGTTTACAGAATAACAGAGTTGGAAGGGACCTTATAGGTCAGGCACATCAAACTCGCGATGTCACATGACATCGTATGACATATCGTGACTTTTTCCCCATTGCCGGCAATGGGGTGGGCGCGGTTTCGGCGTGACACATCTGGCCTGCGGGCCAGCAGTTTGACATGCCTATTGTAGGTCATTAGTCCAACCCCCTGCTCAAGCAGGAGACCTTATAGTCTTGTGTGTGATGAATCCAGCATCCCGCAAATTGCTGCTCAATTAAAAAGGTCATTATTATATATTTTGCTTTCCTTAGGAAAGATCACACATCCCATTTTCCTAAATGAAAATCATCTCCCCAGAAAAAATTAAAATTGCCTTTGTAGCAAGTGGGCATGCTAGTGATTTAGTGAGTGTTTGATTTTTCTGGCCAGAAAATATTTATTTTTCTCATTGCTTTCATTTTTTTGCAAAGATAGATTGCTGAATTTTTACTTCTAGCAAAACTCCAAGAAATAGGTACTTACCTTCTTTCATCTAAAAATCAGAATGTGTCTTATAGCACCATGTGAGGATGATGGATTTTATTAAAAGACACATGCTGCCATGAACTATATCAATGATGGCAAACCTTTTAGAAACTGAGTGCCCAAAAACTGGCCCTGCCCCCACTCCACCACCACCCCACCCTGCCCCCACTCTGCCCCCCCATCCACCACCCCACCTGCCCAAAGGACCACTCACCGCCTCCAGGGCCCGCCGATCGCCCAGGCAGCCCAGCAGCGCTATGGCAGCCACACCCTCTGCCCGCGCCCTGCAGCATCAACTGTATGATGGGGTGTGAGGGCAGAGTCTTGTCTACGCTGTCTGGCTGTCATGTCCTTGGCTGCGCTGCTCCGTGTGGGCCACCCTCGAGGGCGACTCTCCTTCAGGGGGGCTGCTGGAGAGGAGGGGGTCGCGGGGGGAGGCAAGGCTGGGGTAACGGCACGTGTGCCCACAGAGAGGGCTCCGAGTGCCGCCTCTGGCACCCATGCCATAGGTTCGCCACCACTGAACTATATGTTCATCATTGCTTCATCTACATATTATTTTTCCTTAGAGATTTGGCAACTTCCTGTTTGTCCATACCTGGTACAGATAGTCCTTGACTTACAACAGTTCACTTTATGACCGTTCAAAGTTACAACCGCACTGAAAAATGTGACTTATGACCGTTTTTCACACTTATGACCTTTGCAGCATCCCCATGATCATGTGATCAAAATTCAGATGCTTGGCAACCGGTTCACGTTTAGGATCTTTGCTGTGTCCCAAGGTCATGTGATCCCCTTTTGCAAACTTCTGACAAGCCAAGTCAATTGTGAAGCCCGATTCACTTAATAACCGGGTTACTATCTTATCAACTGCAATGATTCACTTAACAACTGTGGCAAGAAAGGTTGTAAAATGGGGCAAAACTCACTTAATAAATGTCTCATTTAACAACAGAAATTTGGGGCTCAATTGTGGTCGTAAGTCGAGGACTACCTGTATTTCCTTTTAGTCTGTCACTCTGATTAACTCGGATGGGAGCAGGATCATAAATCATCCAGTATAAAGCGAGGATAGTGAGAAAGCTTCTAGGCCTCACCTTCTGATGCTGGTGCACAGAAGATCACTTTGGCTCCATGATGAACTGGAAAAGAAAAGAAACCGAGTGGGAGATGCTCAAGACAAACTCCAGTGACTTCATTCACCACACCACTTGATGAGCAATACAGGAAGGGCATATAGCAAGTTACAGCATATAGCAAGTTTTTGACTGTCAACTATTTGTTTAGTGACCGTTTGAAGTTACATCAGCACTGAAAACAGTGACTTATGTCTAGTCCTCACACTTATGACCATCAGAGCATTCCCATGGTCATATGATCGAAATTTGGGTGCTTGGCAACCAGCACGTATTTACGATGGTTGCAGCATCCTGGGAATTACGTGATCACCATTTACAACCTTACCACTGGTTTCCAACAAGCAAAGTCAATAGGGGAAGCTTAATAAAAATGTCTGGTTTACATAACAACTGCAGTGATTTGCTTAACAACCACGGGGAAAAAATTGTAAAATCGGGCATGACTCACTCAACAATCATCTTCCTTAGGAACAAAAATTCTGGTCCCAATTGTTGACTTAAATCAAGGACTACCTGTATAATATTGGTTCCTTTCACCCAATAACAGCTTATGAATATAGAAACTACGACATGTCAGACCAGAGTTTCTCAACTTTGGCAACTTTTAAAATATGTGAATTCCAACCCCCAGAATTCTGGAAGTTCAAGTCCACACATCTTAAAGTTGCCAAGGTTGACTATTGGTCCATTAGATTAGATTATTAGACTATTGGTCTATTAAATCAATATGACTTGGGGCAATTAGCTATAGTTTGAAAAGGCGTATGTTTCATTGCCTCCCACGTAAGTGGCAGCACCCAACTGTACCTTCACTGATCTTGAAAAATAAGCAGAGTAAGATCTGGTGATTACTTTGTTGGGAGATCACTAGGGAATCCCAAGACTTTGGGCTAAACTAGGGTATTGAAAAAATATCCTGGAAAAATATCGCAAGCCACTTCTGGATTGATAACATAAAACTGCAAATCATGTCCATTAGTCAGTAGGAGTCAAGATTGACTCAATAGAAACTTTCCCTTTATATGTTTGATTAAATTAAACTAATCCAATGATCATTAATTCCTAGCCCTTCCAAGCAACAAAGATGATTAGGGGACTGGAGGCTAAAGCATATAAGGAATGGCTGCTGTAATTGGGTATGTCTAGTTTAATGAAGAGAAGGACGAGGGGGGACATGATAGCAGTGTTCCAATATCTCAGGGGCTGCCCCAAAGAAGAGGGAGTTAAGCTATTCTCCAAAGCTCCTGAAGGCAGGACAAGAAGCAACGGATGGAAACTAACCAAAGAGAGAAGCAACCTAGAACTAAGGAGAAATTTCCTGACAGTTAGAACAATGAATCAGTGGAACAACCTGCCTCCAGAAGTTGTAGGTGCTCCAACACTGGAAGTTTTTAAGAAGAGACTGGACAGCCATTTGTCCTGCCTGAGCAAGGGGTTGGACTAGATGACCTCCAAGGTCTCTTCCAACTCTATTATTATTATTATTATTATTATTATTATTATTATTATTATTATTATTATTATTATTATTATTATTATTATTATTATTATTATTATTATTATTACTACTACTACTACTACTACTACTACTACTACTATTATTATTATTATTATTATTATTATTATTATTATTATTATTATTATTATTTTCTCCTTCAGTCATATTGGTGCCAGTTTAATGTAGTGGTTAAGGTGCTGGCCTAGAAACCAGGAGAGTTCTAGTTCCACTTTAGGCATGAAAGTGAGCTGGGTGACTTTGGGCCAGTCACTCTCTTTCAGCCAACCCACTTCACAGGGTTGTTGTTGTAGGAAAAATAGGAGGAGAAAGGAGTACTGAATATTTTCATCGCCTTGAGTTATTTATAAAGTAATAAAGGCGGGATAAAAATCTAATAAATAAATATTAAGTATTGTAATTTAGTAGCAATTTTGAGAGGGCCCTTGGCAGTTGCATCTAAAATGTTAAGGGAGACTGCACAATGTGTACTCTTGTTTTAAACCTTTGTAATCTGCTAAGAATCCTAAAGTTTATTACTCCCCCTATCCTATATTTAATTTTGTTCTTCGCTGTTGGCTCTCATTTTTTAAACTAAGGTGTTTATAATCATTATATTGTATATTGTTTAACATTAGGTGATTAAAGAGCTACTTTCTAAGTTTCTATGAACTGGCTTGGGGGAGAATACTTATTTTTAAAGGTAGAACAGAAACCAAATAATTTTAATTCATTTTCAGCTATGGCGAAAAACTGGGAACGGAAACTGAACTGAAAGAAATACCAAAGCTAATTCATTAAAATCTATTTCTACCCTTGAACTATGGAAAAGTTTGAAAATACAGGTAGTCCTTGATTTACAACAGTTCATTTATTGACCGTTCAAAATTACAATGGCACTGAAAAAAGTAACTTATGATCGTTTTTCAAACTTACAACCCTGGCAGTATGCCCATGGTCACATGATCAAAATTCAGATGCTTGGCAACTGACTCATATTTATGACGGTGGCAGTGTCCTGGGATCATGTGATCCCCTTTTGTGGTCTTCTGCCAAACGAAGTCAATAGGGAAGTCAGATTTGCTTAACAACTGTGTTACTAACTTAATAACTGCAGTGATTCACTTAACAACTGTGGCAAGAAAGATCATAAAATGGGGCAAAATTCACTTATCAAACATCTCGGAAATTTTGGGCTCAGTTGTGGTCTTAAATTGAGGAGTACCTGTATCAGTGGTGGGATTCAGCCAGTTTTCATCTCTTCGGCAGAACGGTAGCTAATTTTTTGTTGCCCAGGCCCAGAATAGACTTCCGGAAGTGGCATCCACACAGAGAACCGGTTGTTCACATATTTGAATCCCACCACTGACTTGTACTATAAATATCCACATATAGAGAGAATCTCCATTAATTTCTGAACAGAAATTCAGTTTTCTGAATTTATTTTGTTCCTCATTTGGCAGCATGGATAGAATCTCTCTCTCTCTGTGTGTGTGCTCATCAGACAGACAGGATGTTGTTTCAATCTGTTTCCTGGACGGAACGGGCTTTCTGACACCACAGGCAGAATTTGTTCTGCTAGTGAAGTGTTTCTCAACCTTGGCAAATTTAAGCTGTGTGGACTTCAACTCCCAGAATTCCCCAGTTGACTGATTGAGCAACACTGTATACAGACTAGTAGTTAATCTTTGAACAGAGGGGCTCATGCTAAAAAGGCTGATATCAGGAACTGATAATTGGGAAAAATACACATTCCAAAGTCCTGCAGTTTACACAACGGTTGGATTCACACAAAACACTAAACCCTTTGATTACCACACAGAACCATGTTTCAGCCGAAAAAGATTCTTTCATTTTCTTTAATAGCATCTTAAAGGCTAATGAATTTATATATGCTAAGCCTCTAACTAAATGGCAATGCTGTTCAGGTGTAGTCCCCGATAGCGGATGCTGCTGCGGGGGGATGGGGGGGAAAGGAATTGGAGTTCCTTGAATTTAAACAATCCAGAGACAATCGTGCCTCTGGGCACATAAAGAGTTCACCTCTTTCACTCCAAATTTCGTCTACTCTAGACCTTCTCCAGTTCAACACAGTAACTTTGAGGATAAAGTTTCAAGTCAGACGCTGCACTGAAGATCCAAAGACTTTTTTGGGGCGGTGTAAAATTTTCCTGCTCCTCTTCCCACTCCCCACTCCATCTCCCTAATCTCACCAAATTCTCTCACGATGCCTTCGCCAATGCCGCTGGTCCCTCCCGTCACTATGACGACCTTGTCCGGGTACCGCTGCCCACTTGCCATTCCGGCTGCGATCGAAATCAACCCCGGTTTCCAAGCGATCCAGCTAATTTTCGGACACAAAGTTTCAGTTTCCCGTGGTTTCGACACTTACGCATGCTCCTTCGCCAGCGGCATGCTGGGAAATTGAGTCTTTTTGTTCTCAGCTGTTTTCATTAGGGGAAAAAAAAAACCCGTCATAATTCACTTACTCCGAAGCAGTAAGAGGAAATAGGAGTGCGGTAATTTTATTTGTTTCATCATTTATGTGCAATCATACATGTACAAGGTACAGAGTTAAAATATGAAAATTAAAAGCATGCTTACTCTATCAAAGAGAAGGATTAGCGGGGAAATGATAACCACCTTCCAGTACTTAAGGGGCTGTCATAAGGAGATTGACTTATTCTCCAAGGCACTAGAGGGCAGAACAAGAAGTAATGGGTGGAAACTTACTAAAGAGAGATCCAACCTAGAAGTAAGGAGAAATTTTCTGACCGGAGTTGTAAGTGCTCCATCACTGGAGGTTTTCAAAAATAGATTGGACAGTCATTTGACTGGGATATATAAAGTCTCCTGCTTCGAGCAGGAAGTTAGACTAGAAGATTAGATTCTATGTTCTATGTTTGCTGCGGAATTCTGGGAGTTGAAGTCCACACATCTTAAAGTTGGCACAATTGAGAAACACTGCTCCAGACTAGTTGTAATTTTATAACAGTTTTATGAAACTGGAGTTTCATGGGCCACGGTTAACCACTGCAGGACTTGTGGTCCACACTCAGGACCTTCCAAAAGATGCTGCTAAATTGGAATCTTTATTATATCAGAGAAATCTTATTAAATAAATGGGAAACAATGCGGACTGAATTAATTTCATCTTAATGAAACTCACATGAAAAGGGAGTGGAATGAAGTTTAATTTTGCCCTGACAATACCTATCTTTTGGAATATGGTCTCCAGCATTTCATTCGAGTGCTGCCACTAACTTTTCAAAAGTTGTGTCTTCCTGATTGCTGATAGGATGAAACCCAATTACATCAAATATCAATGAAAAGGAATGAAACAAAGAGAGGAAGCTTCTTACTTGTACTTACCTGGTAAAGATTGTTGTTGTTAGTTGCAAAGTTGTGTCTGACCCATCATGACCCCATGGACAATGTTCCTTCAGGCCTTCCTGTCTCTACCATCTTCTGGAGGCCATTTAAGCTCACGCCTACTGCTTCAGTGACTCCATCCAGCCACCTCATTCTCTGTCCTCCCCTCCTTCTATTGCCCTCAATCTTTCCCAGCGTCAGGCCCTTCTCCAGTGAGTCCTTTCTTCTCATTAGGTGGCCAAAGTATTTGAGTTTCAACTTCAGGATTTGGCCTGCTAAATAGTAGTCAGGGTTGATCTCCTCTAGGACTGACCGGTTTGATCGCCTTGCAGTCCAAGGGACTCACAGGAGTCCTCTCCAGCACCATAGTTCAAAGGCCTCAATTCTTTGGCGCTCAGCCAAATGTAAAGTCATTTCCCCTCTCATATCCCTTAGCTTTCATCTCAAGTTTCAATCTGTTGAATTCATCATCCCTCCTCACCAAATTGTCATTATGGAAACCAGAAGGATTGGCTGGCATCCTATTTTCCATCTCCGTTTTGCTGCAATTGGGCACGTGAAAGGCTGAAATAACCATGCTAATTATCTTCAGCATTGTTTCCAGTGGCTCTAAAAGGTTTTGGGTGTATTCAGAGATGAGATGAGATGAGATGTAGGTAGGTAGGTTGGGTAATTTTTTGACTTTAGTTTACAGGTAGTCCTTGACCTATGACCTCAACTGAGCCCAAAATTGCCCAAAATTTCTGTTGCTAAGCAAGATTGGGGAACTCTGCTCTACAGTGATTCCTCTTCTGATCCTTTCGGTTAATAGGAGTTGACCCACAGAACTCTAGAAGCAGGCAAATGCCTACAGGACATATTATCCTGAGTTCCTGCTGGAAAAATATGTTTCAATATTCTCTGAATTGCATAACCACATTTTGGCAAATTCATTCTATTTTCAGATCTATTTTCTTAAGTAATGTTCCACTCACAAAACTAGAAAGCCAAAGGAGATAGTTGGAACTCTGCTCCTGGATTATCACTGTCTAAACACAATATAATTTGCAGATAGAACATTGCTTTAAAAAAAAGGCACATGCCAAAAGACTCAAGGAAAGAATTAGAATAGAATAATAGAATAGAATAGAACAGAACAGAATAGAAATAGAAATCTGGAAGGGACTTTGGAGGTCTTCTAGTCCAGCCCCCTGCTCAAGCAGGAAACCTATACCATTTCAGATAAGTGACTGTCTAGCTTCTTCTTAAAAAGAGAATGGGATGAATTGCCCAAAATGTCATTGTTTCATTGCTTCTAATACATGTTCCCCCAAGATCCAATTATTCCTATTTCTTTTGTTTCTTGTAAGCATATGTGTATCTATATATAAAAGGGAAATTGGGTGTAAAGTATTCATTATTATTTGGAAGTAGCTGGGTGGTATAATGCTGAGATGCATTTTCTTAGATCTATACATTGAAAAAATCTTTACATTCTAAAGCGAACTTATAAAGAACAGATAGACAAATTATTTGGAGCATAAAACAGTGTAGCTAAATTAAATGTGGAAAGGAAGTCCCTTGCTAGGCATTGAAGTTACTGATTTCACTTACTTGGAATGTAGAACAAGTTTTCAGATGTTAGTTTTGAAATCTTTCCTGCTCCAAAGTGAATGACTGTTTCCAAATCTTAATCCAGGGGTCTTCAAACTTGACCCTTTTATGACTTGTGAACTTCAACTCCCAGAATTCCTCAGCCAGCGTGCCTGGCTAAGGAATTCTGGGAGTTGAAATCCACAAGTCATAAAAGGGCCAAGTTTGAAGATCCCTGTCCTAATCTGTCAACACCACTCAATGAACAGGCAAAGGCTCAGAAATATATTATGTTAAACCGTTTATTGATTATACAAATTGGAATAATTCACACATGGAAAGGCTTAGTGTTTACGTCTGAGGAAGTTCTCGCAGTAGCTGGCACATTCTCCTTAAATACAGTAGAAAGATTCTAATTCTTAAGAGGGAATTATAATTCTGCATGGAAAGACAGGTGCTTCAACAGAGTAAGGAGCTGTTACAACAGGAGTCTTTGACTGCTTTGCTCAGATTCTTGAGTTGTTGTGCTCCAGGATACAATTTTGAGTGCTGTTTGCTTAACCTCTTAACAAAGTCTGTATAAGAATCTCTTAGACAAGGACAAATTTTGCAGCTAATCTTACCTCAGCAATGTGGCTAAGTAGGCCTACCAAATCTGTTGGGATTGTTAGACAGACTTTAAGGCTGCCAGATAAGTCCAGACAAACACAAGCTGGCAGTCAAGAATTAGGATTTCTGCTTCTCTTTGCTTATCTCTACTGGTTGCCCACATGTTGTAGCCTAGGTACCACAGGCTTAGTATTTTAATATTTTTTTCTTCCTATTTGATTCTTGAAGATTGTTTAGAAAGTCCCTGCAGTTTTTTTGGCAAGTTTTTTTCCAGAAATGGTTTGACACTGCCTTTTTTGAACTGAGAGAAACTGACTGGCCCACGGTCACCTAGTTGGCTTTGTGCTAAGGCAGGGCTAGAACTCCACAGACTTCTGGTTTCTACCCTGATTCTTTAACCAGTACACCAAACTGGCACTCACATTATGGTTTAATTCTCATCATGTTTAATTCTCCAGGTAGCTTCCAAGTAAGCAAATCCTTCATCCAGGCTCCTACATTTCAGACACCAGAAATGGAAGAAAATGTCCGTCGTCAATAATTCCTATCACTTTTTCTTCTTCAGCTTTTCTAGCTAGCTCTTTTTCTTTTGTCATTTATTTCTGAAATCAATCCAATGTATTCTCACTTCCCACACTTCTCATCACTTTCCTGTTCTGTGACCTTACTGTTTGCTGCGGCTCTAGGCAAAATGGCATGTCCATTCTGATCAATAACTATGGGATGTGCTCCTGCACAGGCCACCAACTGTTTGTACTGGGAATGAGTCAGCCAGTCTTGAGTTGCATTCAAAGCATAAATCACTGCCTTTGTTTTAAGAGGCACCAATTTTCATGAGAAACATTCCTTGTGCTTGCTAGGACAGATCCAAATGTTTTTCCAACACAAGCCATTGCCCAATCATTCTCCCCACACAATCACACTATTCTTTCTCTTCCCAATTGGAGATAAAACTCCCAGTCACAGATCTTAGTGGCAATTTCCTTGCTATATTTTCTTCTTCTTATGCAAGTACAGCTGCTTCTTGAGTCATCTAGAAGGAGCGCTTGCATTTCCACAGGGCTTTCCAAGAAAATAATCCTTATCTCTGAAACCCATCCCTATTTACAGGAAAAAAAGATACCTATTTACAACCCAAAAGACAGCCAGAACAAACCAAATTATGAAAAGGAATCAGCAGTCAGATGCAATTGCTGAAAAAAACCTCTGTGTTCTTATATTCACACACACACACTCGGAATGCTCAAATATCTTCCATTCTTATATGAAAAAGGTTTTTTTTTTCCAAAATTGCAATCTGGGGGTTAAATGATGTCTCAAAAATGCACTGAAACATAGATGCTTGCAAGATGGAATGAGAAATTGCCTTTCTGAAGCCAGAAATTTCTGCAAAGTTGTAAGCAAAAGTGAAATGCGAATTCTAGTCCCACCTTAAGCATGAATGCTGGCTGGGTGACTTTGGGACAATAACTAGGAGATGGTAAGTTCTAGTCCCACTTTCGGCATGAAAACCAGCTGGGTGACTTTGGGACAATAACTCTCTCTCAGCCCAACTCACCTTATAGAATTATTGTTGTGGGGAAAATAGGATGAGGAAGAAGTATTAGTTATGTTTGCCATCTTGAATTATTTATAAAAATAATAAAGGTGGGATTTATCAAATAATAAAGGTGGGAATCTTTAAAAAAATGCAGGAAGTATTAGTATCATCCAGCTAGGATGTACAGTATGATATGTCTTCGGAATGGCTTTGCTGAATATGAACGAGTATTTACAGAGACCAATAGTCAGGGATATCCATTAATGTCTACCTTTTTTATCAAACACTTGTGCATCTTTAAGCATGGTAATCTTATGTTTTTAGGAGTATCCCACTACAAACAGGCATCTGCACCTGGATAGCGTAGCTTTTTTTTCCTTAAAGGGAAAACACTTCCTACTGCTGTCTCCTTAGGCAATCTTGGTGGATTTTGACCTCCTAAACAACAAGGAGTTAAGAGCATTCTCTGCCATAACTACTAAATTTCTTGAACATGTATAGATTTAAAATTGTGTGCTCCCATTTCCCAACCCAGTATGTAAATCTGTAGACCAGTGTTTCTCAACTTTGGCAACTTTAAGATACATTGAAATCCACATATTTTAAAGCTGCCAGGGTTGAGAAACACTGCTATAGACCAAGATCATGGAACTCATCATGATTTATTTCAGGGAGTGTCTAGGATTGCAGCAACAATGAAAGCTAAAAAAAAACAAAAACATGATTTTTCTAGACTGGATGAGTTGGGGAGAAAGTAACTGAAAAAAGTTGGCTGAGAAATATAGATGATATGCTGGAGATGTTCATATGCAGGAGATATGGTGTTTCTGACCTAAAAGGCCAAGATTTTAACTGTTCTTGTTTTGAATATTTCTAGGGTTTAGAGCAGGCAACCATCTCCAGGGGCTTGTCACTATTCTTTTATCACACTTTAAATCATCTCTGCCCACTTCATTTAAAAACTTGATTTTATCAAGGTGACCTTGACAGGCTGTGTCACTTCTCCAAAATATGCTGCCACCTGTTGAGGCTCACTTCTCCAATGGATGCATCTACCATTGTTTAGGCTCTGATTACCGACTAGCTTTTGATCAGCTGCCCACATCTCTAAGTCCCATACAGGAGGCAGAACCCAATTGGCCGTTCTGCAATAACATGTGTTCCAATTGGTCGGCTGAGGCAAAGGTTCCTCCCAATGAGGGCCGCTAAATAGGAATGGCTCCTCTCTGGCTGAGTCAAACAGATGAGGTGTCGGCTGTGGAGTCTTCATTTTGGATGACAACCAATTTTCCTTGCAAGGACAAGGCAAGGACCAGTCAGAAGCTTCTGAGGCACTCGACAATGGTTTGGTTGCTTGGGGTGAAGCTGGCATCTGATTTGCAACATTAGAGTTGGTGCTGCAGCTGGGATTTTGAGCAACTGTTTGATGGTGTCCAGCTGTTGTGTTGCTAGAGTCTAGCTTTATGCAGGTGCCATCCCCAGGAAAATAGTGATGGTTCAAGCCATCTTGTGAGGCACCCAAATCATCTAGGGAGGAGCGAGAACTGGTCCTTCCTGGGGAGAAAAGGACAGGAACTATATTAGGAAACCTTGATCTACCAAGCACTCAAGCTCTGTGGACAATAGACATAATCACTTGACATACAAGATAGTCAATAGTTTCAATAGGAGGGCAACAATAGCCAACTTTGGCTGATCTGGAAGCTACAGCAGAGTCAGCTCTGGTTAGTGAATGGTGGGGGAGATGTCCAGAGAATGATAGGGCAATTGGCTAGACTAGAGTAACTAATGATAGTGAATTGTGGCTACCAGATGAGAAGCCCTCAGCACAATATTGTGAGCTATTGCTCCATTCAAATCTTGTGGGATGTAGCAGAGCCTTGGGTGCAAGGCCCCAAAACACCAAAGTCAACTCTGATTGGGAAGCTACAAGACAGCCACAAATCATATTTTTACATTTCTAACAAGCTGCACAGAAATTCGGAGGGCTATTTGTGGCCTCATTTTTAAAGTTCGGCACATAGCTTTAATTAAAAATATTGAAAAGGAGAGAGCAAAAACAAATGACAAAAAGCAGAAAGGATTAAACTAATCCTGGTCAACTGTGAATATTTCCTCAGGTTATATTA
Source organism: Protobothrops mucrosquamatus (assembly GCF_001527695.2). NCBI lineage: Eukaryota > Metazoa > Chordata > Lepidosauria > Squamata > Viperidae > Protobothrops > Protobothrops mucrosquamatus. Next base: position 1,882,098 of record NW_015386395.1, read on the forward strand.
TGTAAGCAATGATCAGTTTTCATCTGGCATCTTGGATGGGCTGGATATGCAAGTCCCAATCTCTTGTTCAACGAACAAGTGAATGGGAGGTCCATGGAATGATAAGGGCGTAGTGCAGGGGTCTTCAAACTTGGCCCTTTTATGACTTGTGTACTTCAACTCCCAGAATTCCTCAGACAGGGTGCCTGGCTGAGGAATTCTGGGAGTTGAAGTCCACAAGTCATAAAAGGGCCAAGTTTGAAGACCCCTGCTGTAGTGGAACAATGCAGCCTCTGTAGCCTTGGCTTGAACATCCAGGTAATCCTTGACTTACAACCATCCATTTAGTGACCCTTTGAAGTTACAACGGCACTGAAAACTGACCTATGACCAGTCCTTGCACTTATGACGGTAGCAGCATTTCCAGGATCACGTGATCAAAATTTGAGTGCTTGATAACTGGAATGTATTTCCAAGAGTTGCAGCATCCCAGGGTCACATGATCACCATTTGCTCCTGACAAGTAAATGGGGGAGGGTGGATTTGCTTACGATCCACATGATTCATTTAACAAACTGAAGTGATTCACTTAACCATACAGTATCAAAATAAGTCATAAAACTAGGCATGACTCATGACTCACTTAAGATGCTTGGCAATGGAAATGCTAGTCCCAATTCTGGTTGTTAAGTCAAGGACTACCTGTACAGGGCTCCATGGCTTAAACAGAGTGTTAATTCATTCGCATTTATTCAACTCTTCATACCTAGGCATGCTGAAAATAGGCTACTGGCTTCTGCTTGTAAAGCACAGGGACCAACCTATTATGTGGGGAACCCACTAACGAAGGCACCACATGGCATCCTAGATAGAACTTAAACTACAGATACTCCTCAATGTACAACCACAATTGACTTTAAAATTTATGTTGCTAAGTGAGAAATTAGTTAAGTGAGTTTTGCCCCATTTTACGACCTTTTTTGCCACAGTTGTTAAGTGAATCACTGCAGTTGTTAATTTTGTAACACGGTTGTTAAATGAATCTGGTTTCCTCCATTGACTTCACTTATCAGAAGGTCGCAAAAGGGGATCCCGTTACCCCGTGACACTGCAAACCGTCATAAATGAGTCAGTTGTCAAGCATCCAAATATAAATCACATGACCGTGGGGAATGCTGCAATGGTCATAAGTGTGAAAAATGATAATAAGTCACTTTTTTCAATTAAAATAGAGCTGGAAGGGACCTTAGAGGTCTTCTAGCCCAACCCCCTGCTCAACCAGGAGACCCTATTTCAGATAGATGGCTGTCCAGTCCTTTTTAAAAAACCTCCAGTGATGAAGGCAAGCTGTTCCACTGGTTAATTGTCCTCACTGTTAGGAAGTTTCTCCTTGATTCCAGGTTGCTTCTCTCCTTGATTAGCTTCCATCCATTGTTTCTTGTCTTGCCTCCTGATGCTTTGGAAAATAAGTTGACCCCCTCTTTACTTTGTGGCAGTCCCTCAAATACTGGAATACTGCTATCATGTCCCCCCCTCCCAGTCCTTCTTTTCTCTAAGCTGGCCAAACCCAATTCCTGCAACTGTCGTTGTAACTTCAAACGATCATTAAGTGAACTGTTGTAAGTCGAGGACAATCTGTATATTGAAAGAGCTACAGGCCAGACTGGATAGCTGGGGAAAAAAAAAACTTTCCCAAGAAGGCAGCGATGAATTACTTCTGTATCATTGCCAGGAAAACATCACAGATCTGTCCAAGTCATCACCAGAAGCTGACTCAAGGGAGCCTTTGCTTTTTTGGTCAAAAACACATAAGTGAAATAGTTTTATTATGTCCTCTGCAGCTAACAAAGTCAGTATTGTGTACAGGATTTTGGATAGGAAAACAGATTGACCACAGAAAAAGTCCAGGTACACAGAGTCTTTAGTTTTCATACATAGAACCCGTCTATAAGATGGATGGTTAAGAAGTTTGATGTATAAATAAATAGTCCACAGTTAGCAACCATTCATTCAGCCAGCATTCAAACTTATGAAGGCCTTTCTGGGTGGTCCTCAAGTTGTGCTGAGGTACCAGGGCCACTGTCGTATGAGCGTGATCCAAATGTTTGGGAACTGGCTTGCAATTATTATAGTTGCAGTGTCCCCATGCGATGGGCATTTGTGATCTTCACTGACAAAGTCAATGGGGGAAGCCAACGGGAGGTTATCAATGGGGATGAGGTGATATCACACCTAATAATTACAGGATTCACTTTAGGTCAAGGGTAGGCAACCTTGGCTCTTTTATGACTCATGGACTTCAACTCCCAGAATTCCTGAGCCAGCCATGCTGAGGGGAAAGAGAGAGGTTTCCATGCTGAGCCATGCTGGGTCAGGAATTCTGGGAGTTGAAGTCCACGAGTCATAAAAGAGCCAAGGTTGCCTACCCCTGTCTTAGGTGAATTATGACTACAATTGGAACTGCTGTCATAAATCACATGATGTCATGCTTTACAACTGTATCACTTAGTGATGGAATTCCCAGTCCCAATTACCGTTGTTAACTGAGGACTATCTGCACCTGTTGGGAAGTGACTGGCAGGAAAAGAAAAAATATGAGATTATATCCAAATAAAACGCAAAGGAAAATCATGTGAAACTTAAGACTCCTGGGCTGTATCTAAGACAATTATGAGGTTCTGACAACGCCTTGGAAAACCTGTGAATGAGGCATACCAGTGTCCAGAGGTTGTAAAACAATATCTGAATACAGGTGGTCCTTGACTTACAACAACTTATTTAGTGGCCATTCAAAGTTACAACGGCACTGAAAAAAGTGACTTATGACCATTTCTCACACTTACGACCGTTGCAGCATCCCCATGGCCACATGATCCAAATTCAGATGCTTGGCAACGGATTCATATTTATGACGGCTGCAGTGGTCTGGAGTCACGCAATCCCCCTTTTGTGACCTTTTTATAAACAAAATCAAAGAGGAAACCCGATTCACTTAACCATGTTATTAACTTAATAGCTGCAGTGATTCACTTAACAACTGTGGCAAGGAAGGTCGTAAAATGGGGCAAAACTCATATAACAAATCTTTCGCTTAGCAACAGAAATGTTGGGCTCAATTACGGTCATAAGTCAAGGACTACCTGTATTACTTGAACAAGGAATTTGCTTTCAGGCAAATAAAAGGCAGAACGAAACAACCCAGGAGGCAATGCAGAATTAAGGAGGCTGTGAGTTGTACATTTTGGATCAGGTTTTGCAAAAAAAACCACCAAAATGTAACCTCCAGGGACGATACCCTTGCCTATCGGGGATATGAGTCAGCATTTTACCCACAGATGCATCACCACCCTAATATGGAGCTATTTGGGGAAAAAAGGGGGGGGGAGGATCAAAAGGCAGGACATACATGCTTGGGACAAATAAAGAAACGCAGTGGCCTATCCTAGTACCTGTGACGAGTTTTCCCCGCTGCGAAGCCTCTGTCGCCAGCGCATGGGAGAGCTGGATTACTCGCTGTCGCTCCCACTCAGGGGTTGGGGGGCACCGAGGAGGCTTGACTTCCCCAATTTGCACTCCCTCCTTGGGTGATGACTCAGGGGGGGCATTGGGGAGGGGCTGAAGGAGAGATTAAACGACGGGAGGGGAACGTGGCGTGAGCAACACAGATCTAGGCCCAGCTCTTGACAAAGCCACCCCTTGTTTACCATTTAAGCTACACATTAAGCACACCATCCTTTCCTTCTGGTTTTGATTTATAAAGCCTGGAAGACAATCCTTCGCTTTCCCTGGATTCATGTGCAAAGTCATAACACCTCTTGGTGGGAACCTTTCCTTTTCTCAGCCCCCACCCCACCCCGCCCAAGCGTGAAGCATCTCCTTTCACTCCTGCCTCAGAACACCCGGCTATCTTTATTTGATCCTTCTTCTGGCTTCCTCTTAACAAACCCAAATGGCTGGTTTCCACCACAGAAAGAGAGTTTGGAAATCTATCCTTCTCCCACCCAACTGCCCAATGCATTTTGGCTCCTCTCTGGGCCACAGAACCTCTCTCCCACTTAGCGTCGGAGTGTTTCCCTAAAGCGTCCGCCCAAGACCCCTGCCATTCTCCTACACTCCTCCTCCTCCTCCCCACAAGGCTTCACACCCACCCGGCTAGACCCATGCTTGAGAGAGTCTCGCCAGTGGCCCAGGGGAGGGGGCTGGGCAGCCTCAGATTTCCGTTTGGCCTCCTGGTGCCGCTGCATCCTGTCCAGCTGTTCCTGGGCGCTCATGCGGGACCGCCGAGGGACCGTCGTTTCGGAAGAGATCACCTGGACGTGAGGGAAGAAGGGAGGGTTGGGAGAAGTCACGGCCCAGGTGCCACACTTTTACGTGGAAAGTTGTTTTTTTCTTTCAGTCCTTTAATACTAAAACTTCAAAAATGAATAAGCCGCACCCCAAGGGAATGGGAAGCTACCTCAGCACCCTCTTTACCTCCCCTGCATTGGGCAGGATTGAGTTTTGAACCCCCTTTTCCATAAATTGATGAAATTAACGGCTCGGCTGAACCTGAAGACATCCGTGGCATTCCTTGAAAATCCTAAGCCAGCTCCCAAATCAGGCCAATTTTTCACTTCTTAAGGAACCCTGTATTGCACCCCCAAAAAACATTGGTCCTGCCCACTTCAGTAATACCATGATGTTATAAGGCACATCCCTCACGCTTCCAGGCAGGACACAAAGAAATGTGTGGCCGATTCCTAAGCTACTGCTTTGCCACGCTGGCATTCTTTTACCACCATGCATGGCCTTTGCAATCATTTATGACTTGCCCGCCATCCATCCATTACAACATCCATTACAACATTTATGACCTGCCCGCCATCCATCCATTACAACCATGGCCCTTTTATGACTTGTGGACTTCAACTCCCAGAATTCCTGAGCCAGCTATATTCTGGGAGTTGAAGTCCACAAGTCATAAAAGGGCCATGGTTCCCCATGCCTGCATTTAGGACTTCATCCCTTTCCGCATACATTCCAGAAACTGTTAAAACAAGGTTTTTTTAGTTGTAGTTCCAAGAGCCATTGAATGTTCATGAAAAGCTGGAATGAATAAAATAATTGTTTAAATCCCTTCAACTGCCATCCCTCATCAATCTTCCCCAACCAGATGTCTTGGAACTACAGGTCACATCTGAAAAACACTAGAGGAGAGCCAGGATGGCATTATGGTTAAGCAGTTGGTCTAGATCAGTGTTTCTCAAGTTCAAAATTTTGTGTGGACTTCAGCTGCCAGAATTCCTCAGCTGCTGGCCACTGGCTGTTGACGAGATTGAAAAACACTCATTTAGCACCATGAAGATTCAATTCAACTCCATTCTCATCCTGCCTGGGGGATGTCTCAGCCCAACCTACCTCATAGGACTATTCTTTGGAAAAACAAAAGGGAATGCCATGGATGACACTTTTGAGCTCTTGGAGGAAAGGCAGGGCAGAACCTAACAAATAAATAAATAAATAACCAAATGAGGAAGGCGGCAATAACTTTGCCATCTGTCATACCTTGACAACGCTGTGTTCAGGAACTTCACTTCTATGGATGCAGCCTTCATGGTCTATGGAGTGGAAGGGAAGCAAGGAAAAAAAAAACCTGTCAAGCTTAAATTTCCTGTCTCTCCCTAGTTTCTGCTTCCACACAAAAAGAAACCATTTGAGTAAGCAATCAATAAATGGCATCCTGTTAGTTGCAGGACAGAGAAGCATCCATCCTTCAAGGTTAGAGCAGGTGACAGATGTGTCCTGCTTCTCCCAAGGGAACATTTTCTGACCAATGGGAAAGCCGCCTGATACAGGAAGGGAAAAGGAATTGTTTCTATTGCTCCCCTCTGGGAGGAGTTTCAAAGTATTTATAGCAGAGCTACTGGATTCTGTAACAGCTTTGTTCCTTATGCCATCTGTCTTGTAAATTCGCAGGATTCTTTTTTTTTTGCCATATATATGTATACATTCAAACTAGACTGTGATGTTTCTCTGTGTCATATATGTGTGTATGTGGGCATATGGCAAAATGGTATTTTTTTGAGAGCTGAATGCAACTAAATTTCATTTTAATGCATGCTGATTAGTGTACATTTAAAGTGACAATAAAGTTTTTATTCTATTCTATTCATTATGGGTAATTTAAGAAATGAAGCAAAAAGTGATAAAAGGGATAGGATAGGATAGGATAGGATAGGATAAGGTAAGGTAAGGTAAGGTAAGGTAAGGTAAGGTAAGGTAAGGTAAGATAAGATAGGATAGGATAGGATAGGGTAAGGTAAGGTAAGGTAAGGTAAGGTAAGGTAAGGTAAGGTAAGATAAGATAAGATAGGATAGGATAGGATAGGATAGGATAGGATAGGATAGGATAGGATAGGGTAAGGTAAGGTAAGGTAAGGTAAGATAAGGTAAGATAAGATAAGATTTATTGTCATTTTTTACAGTGGGCACACTGGCACACATTAAAAATAAAATTCTGTTGCCTGCTCTCAAAAGTGTACAAATACATAACACACATATAAACATGTTATATACAACATATGTATATACCTACATTCTTACATATAATACATATAAATATTAATCACTGTCCATCTTGAATACATAGCAGAAAGAGGAAGCTTGAGAGTTCATAAGTTAATACTGTATTGAACAAAACTGACCGAATCTGGATGTTCTGCTTCGGATACCACGAAGCCCCCTCCTCCCAGAAGGTAACAAGGAAAACAGGTTGTAAAGAGGATGTGTAGTGTCCCAGACAATCTTGTGGACCCTGCTCAAGCAATGCTTATATGCTATGTCCTGGATGAAAGGGAGTGAACTGCCAATGATCTTTTCTGCCATCCTCACCACTCTCTGCACTGCCTTTCTGTCTGAAGCAGTGATGCTTTCAAACCAGACAGCAATGCCATATGGCAGGGTGCTCTCAATCGTCCCTTTGTAGAAAGTGGTAAGGACAGGGGAAGGAAGATGGGCTTTTCTCATGCGACGCAGAAAATGCAGGCACTACTGTGCTTGGGTCAACAGTGTCTCACTGTTGAGTGACCAAGCTTAAGGGAGGAAGGAGATGACCTGGGCATCTTCTCAAGTCTTAATTCCATTAAGGTTATAATATTTTAATGCACTATTTAGGGAGATGCCTTTATTCTAGTCTAAAGTGATGTACAGGTAATCCTCGACTTATGATCACAATTGGAACCAGAATTTCTGTCGTTAAGTCATTGGAGTTACAGTATAAGTCAAGTCAGACCTGATTTCATGATCAGTTTTACCACAATCATTAAGCAAATCACACAGTCATTACAGTAAATCCAGTTTCCTCAATGGGCATTTTTTTTTTTTGAAAAAGGCAAAAAGGGTCACAAATTACAGTCATGGTGACCACTGCAAATGGGAGCTGGTTGCTAAGTGACCGCATTCAGTCACCAAGCTTCAGGGGTGATGAGGTGGTTGTACCGATAAGTGTGAATACAGGTTGTAAGTAACTTTTCCTGAGGCCATCATAACTTTGAACCATTGTTAAATGAATGGTTGTAAGTCAAAGACTACCCACAGTTATGAGTTTCTGCTGCACAGTGCTTGAAATCCAGTCATTTGTTGTTTCCAATGGAAATTTCCTTTCCATTTTTTAAAATTGTATTATCATCTTCATTATTACTATTAATAATAAAAAATATTAGTTCTACCTCTACTGCAGTTCATGCTACTTTACTGGGGGGGGGGTTTGCTTGGGTGATTTATCCTGCTTGATTCTTACTGGAGCTTTTGTCTTTATTTCGTTTTCTCAGCAGACTTGCAGGAGCAGACAGATGGAAAAGCAGGGAACAAATAATTTTTAAAAAACCAGACATCATCCATATACACCAGTAACAACCTTGATTCTCCAACTGCATGTTCCAATACAGGCAAACCAGCATACATTCACATACAAAGGAATGCAAAACAATGCTTAATACCACTGTTTAATACAGAGATCTGACACAAGTACGAAAATTCAAGCTTTTTAGAAAAATCAAAACTTTTTAGGGTAAAACACCATACTTTGAAGGATAGATATATAGGGACCTGGGGCAGGGCGGGAAGTAATATATTTTACAAAAATATAATTAGCAGAACAGCAACAATGTCATTAAAAATATAGCCACTCTAGAGTTCTCGCTCAAGGCACAAAGGACCTAGCCCAAATTATCCTACCTGGGACACCTTATGCAAAGACCTTGTTCTCTGGAGAAGACTGTCTGATGCTGGGAAAGAGAAGACAAGGATGGCCAGCAGCAAGAATAGATAGACTTAGTTACAGTAGCCATGAGTGAATTATTAGAAGAGCTGAAAGGCCAGTTAGAGAAAGAGAATTGTGGAGAAAATCAGGTAGTCTTTGACCGAGCCTGGAATTATGTTGTAAGTTACACAGGTCATTAAGTGGGTCATGTTATGTTATATAACCGAGCCTGGAATTATGTTGTAAGTTACACGGGTCATTAAGTGGGTCATCATGTAATGACGTCTCATTTAATGACCTTTTTTGATGGCTGTTCAAACTTTGAATCCAGGTCATAAGTATCTTTTTTGGAGTCTATTGCAACTTTAAATGATCACTAAGCAGGCACTCAAGAGTCAAGGACTAAATGTGGTTGCTAAGAGTTGACAAGGGGTTTTTAGTACAGAATCAATCAATCTACAGCCACTTTGCAGGCTCTACATCAGTGCCACCAAACCTCCAGGCTAGGTGGCAAAGCCACGTCTTCAGGTCCTTCCAGAAGGCCAGCAAAATCAGGCTAGTCTGACCTCAGAGGAAATGGATGTTCCATAGGATAGGTAACAAAACAGAAAAGGCTCTCCTCCTGGGTCCCACCAGGTGACATTCCTTCATGGATGGAGCCCACAAAATACTCTTTCTGCTGGACCTGATAGGATGGGTAGATGTGATTGTGCGTTCTCTGGAGTTGTCCCTGGACAACAGAGGAGTTGAGCAACATGGGAAAAGGGAGATGCCCACCACACCAGACAACCTTTCCTTCCTGTATGGTCACCTGTTAATTCGACTATTTTAAAATCCAGATTCAAGCACAATTTCAAAAGGAACCTGAACTTGGATTAACTGTTATTTCAAAAGAAAATTTAACCTAGGTTTAATAACTGCTACAGGCTGGATGGGAGGATGTTGTCCAAGCTGTTTCTCAGACACTGATAGGTGTCGGGGAGATGCACAGTCATAGGCAGAGGGAGGGGAGGAACAAAGTTAAGGGAACCCACCGTTCCTTCTCTTGCCCTTCCCTGCATGCCACAAAGAAGGATACCACCATTTGATGGCATCTCTAACTGGGGATGGCACTGGGGGCAGCACAATTTATGCCAGTAAAGTTGTTTGCTGGGTGAAGGCTAAGCGGATAGCTTTTCAACTGAATCACACAGGGAAATGGATCCATGCTCAAATTGAGACCCAGATACATACTTATTTCTCAATTTCATTCACCTGGTCTAACAGAATCTGCTCCTCTGCCAAGCTTCCCTTTCTCGCTCTCTCGGGGCTCAATGGAGGAATGGTTGGGGGGGCCCTTGAGTCCATCCAGATGCTGAGATGCTCCCAAATGCCCTCTGCTGGAGGTAGATGGACTTTGCTGGAAGGGAATACAAAGGCGGTCAAGTTGAGGGCACTGCCCAGAGGGGAGGGCAGAGCTGGGGAAGGGAACGGAGCCCACACCTGATGCCCTAGAAACAGCCTTACCTGCCAGTCTGTTGAACTGGGGCCATCCTGCTGTTTGCTCCCTATTCTGCCCGGTTTTCCTGTATCCCGCCCATAGCTGGGCATAGATTCCTGGAATAAATGGTAAAAGTTGGAGAAGCTGTTTCAGATTCCATCACGTGGCTTCCCAACCTTCCAACCACAAAGTCAACGGTGATTTGCTCAACAATCATGCAATTTACTTAACAACTGCAGTGATTCGCTTAATAAACCTGCCCCCCCAAAAAAGGCTATTAAAAAGGTGGTAAAATTGGGTGTGGCTCACTTGACAAATATCTTGCTCAGCAACAAAAAATCTGGTCTGAATTGGGGTCATAAGATGAGGACTACCTGCAACTGGTTTACAGAAAGGCCAGCCAGTTGATTCAAGGAAACAGATTCATGTCACAAAGGAAGAAACTGGAACTTTAGTGCAGCTTCCAGAATTTTTTCAGTGAAAATAGTTGTCAAATTGATATCCAGCGCCACCTACTGGAGTATTAGAGAAATTGATACAGTACTATATACTCTTCTTGCTTTGACTAAATTGTTGGACTGGTGACCGAGAATTTTCAGATTTTACCACTTTTTAAGAACACATTATGACACAAAAATCAGAGGAAGAATAAAATGACCAAGCAGAATCCAAGTACTTCTTTCCCTTGAATGGAGCTTCTATTTATTTCTAACACCAATACTTTTTGCAAAATTATTTGCTTTTCTGAAGCAAAATTATAAAGATTATGTGTCGCCCCTTTTGTAACAAATCCTAAAAGCACAGGAAAGTTACCACAAAGTCCAATGAAGCTTATTACCAGGTAACATGGTTTTATTAATTACCTTAGGGATCCCATGATGGTTACATGAAGGTTAACTGGAACATGCTTCCCCCCCACCACCACCACCGTTTTGCTTTCTTATCTTTTTTAATTTATTTTGATTGTGTTTTAAATTCGTTTTTAATCTATTTGGGTTGTTTTATTCTGTATGCTGTCCTGAGGCACTACATGAGATGGGCGGCTATATAATTATGATTGATTGATAAATAAATTAAAGTGTAGGAAGACACATCCTAATAAATCAGGTGCCGTGTTTTAGGGAAGACTATACAGGTAGTCCTCGACTTACAACAGTTCATTTGGTAAGTGTTCAAGGTTACGACAGCACTGAAAAAAGTGACTTATGTGTGTTTTCACGCTTATGACCACTGCAGCATCCATGTGATCGTGATCAAAATTTAGATGCTTGGCAACTGACTCATATTTATGACGGTTGCAGTGTTTCGGGGTCATGTGACAAGCAAAATCAATGGGGAAGACAGATTCTTTTAACAACCATGTTGCTAATTTAACAACTGCAGTGATTCATTTAACAACTGTGGCAAGAAAGGTCATACCATGGGGCAAAACTCACATAGCAACAGAAATTTTGGGCTCAATTGTGGTTGTAAGTCAAGGACTACCTGTATAATTAGTGGTCTTTGAATGTGTACCCTTATACCCTCATGCACACGCACAAACACTGCCACATCTTCTGGCAGGCATATTCAATACACAGTCGGTATTAAACAGAGGGAATGTTCAGCCTCTAAAGAATGTTTCCAAAAATAGAACAGGACAGAAGTCTAAAAGAAAGACAAAAGGGGAGAGTCCATCACGCTCTGAAGCCAAACTCCAGATGAAGTGACTTGTTCTTTTTGAAGTACCTCTGTTTCGGTGCAGGATAGCAGAGGGTGATGATTTGCCCCCAGATGTGAATCCAGAGGTGAGGGTGAGCCTGGAGACACATCTACAATGAAGAAAGCAAAAGATATTGCAATGGATTTCTTTCTCTCAAGATCCTTCTCTTACCATAGTCAGAACACCATCATGGATATGTTTAATTACACTTTTGATAGTGTTTTAATTACAAGGTAGTCTCAGGAGATGGCAGCTTGGTAATTTAGATAACGATTAGGGGACTGGAGACCAAAACATACGAAGAACGGTTGCAGGAATAGGGTATGTCTAGTTGAATGAAAAGAAGGACTAGGGGTGATGTGATAACAGTGTTCCAATATTTAAGGGACTGCAACAAAGAAGAGGGGGTCATCCTTCAAAGCACCTGAAGGCAGGACAAGAAGCAACAGATGGAAACTAATCAAGGAGGGAAGCAACCTAGAATTAAGGAGTAATTTCCTGACAGTTAGAACAATTAATCAGTGGAACAGTGGTACATTAATCAGAAGTTTTGGGTGCTCCATCCCTGGAGGTTTTTAAGAAGAAACTGGACAGGCATTTGCTTGAAATGGTATAGAGCAGTGATGGCGAACCTTTTAGAGACCGAGTGCCCAAACTGCAACCCAAAACCCACTTATTTATTGCTGGGTGCCAGGTGGGCGTGGCCCACTGGGTGGGCATGGCTGTGGTGGTCATGGCAGACTGGGTGGGTGTAGCCAAGGTGGGTGTGGCCACCTCGATGTTGCTCGTGGGGAGGGACGCCTGTGGGGGCCAGGCAGGGTTGGGGGAGATCCAGGGGGTCTCTGGCAGGTGGGGTGGTGGGTAGGAGGTTCGTCCTGCGGGGTGAGGTGGGGGTGCCATTATCTCAGGGCAAGGCAAGGCAGGGGCCGGGGCAGCTGCTGCCTGACACCATCAGTCCCCGCACAGAGGCCAGCAAGCGCATGGGGGCCGACAGTGTCCATCAGCAGCCACAGCCTACCGGCCCCTCGACCAGCGCACTCTGGGGCTCCGCAGCCCGCCACCAGCAGTTCAGAGAAGTGCCCACAGAGAGGCCTCTGAGTGCCGCCTCTGGCACGCGTGCCATAGGTTCGCCACCACTGGTATAGTTTCTTGTCTGAGCCAGGGGTTGGACTAGAAGACCTCCAAGGTCTGTTCCAACTCTATTATTCTGTTAATTGGAGATGAGCCCTCCCCCTCCCCCCCAGAAATAAATTACAGGACTGTAGCTTAGACTGGGAAACTGGAAGTCATCTCAGAAAAATGAAAAAAAAAAGTCTGCATGTGAGGGTTCAGATAGTCATTGAGAACCACACTGAATCAAGAGGATCTTTACCTTCTCAACTGCATTGTTGATGTCATTTCTTTGACAGCAATCAACAATCATTACTCCCATCTATTGGTGGAAAGGTGGGGTACCATTCCCAGGAACAAATCCCAGGTATAATAATGAGACATACCTGATGAGGAAGGAACCCTCCGGGTTGCAATGCTGATTATTCACAACAGAGAACTACCCCGCTCTGCCCCCCTCCCCACACCTAGTGCAGTGCAGTGCTGATCACATCGCATTAAGCACCTGATCTTCGGTTTTCCAGGGTGCGGTAATTTGCATGGCTGCATCTCAATCCCGCCAGGATGTCATAGATTCTCCACAAATCCTGCTGAGCTGCTGCTTGGTCCTAAAGGAAGGGAATTGATGGACAAATGGAGACAACTGCCACACCTAGAACTGCCGCAATCTAGAACTAAGGAGAAACTTCCTGACAGTGAGAACAATTAACCAGTGGAACAACCTGCCTCCAGAAGCGGTGAATGCTCCAACACTGGAAGTTTTTAAGAAGAGACTGGACAGCCATTTGTCCGAAATGGTATAGGGTTTCCTGCCTGAGCAGGGGGTTGGACTAGATGACCTTCAAGGTCCCTTCCAACTTT
>NW_015386395.1:1895568-1936703 GCF_001527695.2 Protobothrops mucrosquamatus
CCTCCTATCTCTCTGCCTTTTCCCATCACCGCTTCTGAACAAGAGCCGAAATTTCTCAAGTGACAGGAGCACTGCTGTCGAACACTCCCCTATGTTTTTAAGGCAGAGCGTTATTTCTAAAACTGTGCAGTATTTCTTCCATGGATAGGAATTTTCAGTATGTGTTTATATCAAATGTACAGATACTGAGGCCTTTTTAAGTTTTTCTTTCATTGTTTAGAAGTAATTTTCTAGTGTTTAAAACAGCAATTAATAAAAGAAAAATAGGAAATCCTATAAATAAAAAACAGGGTGGATGATCCTGAAGATAGGAATCCAAGTTGTCTCCTGCTTTCTATTCCTATTATTAAATAATTAGACTAGGAATGCAGAATAATTTGCATAAAACGAAAGTATCTTTTTTATGGCTATAAGATACCAAATCAATTGTTTATTAGTTCCATGCATTCATTTTAGTTATCATTAAGGTTCAAAAGCTGACTTATCAATGAAACTCTCCTATATGTACATCCTTTAAAATTTAACAGTTAAAAAGCCAGCAAATTCTGTATTACTAAATTAATAACAGAAACCAAAAAAATCCCTTGATATATTATATCGCCCAATAAAGAGTTAACTCAGTCAAAGGCTCCTGTCAGTGAGTGACTATGGTCTACTTAGCAATGCAGCCTAGTGGGTGTCCACTAGAATAGAGTTTTGTATGTTTGGAGACACAACTGAGAAAGCTCCGTCCCTCATATTTAAGATTTACCTGGGGATGCCCGGCAGTCCGGATATGCTCCAAGGAACCCTTCAGCATCTGTACATCATTTTCCAAGGCCGTATAATCTTCCCATACTCGTTCATTGTCCTGGACAGAAACAGTAACTCAGCTACTTAGTCAGACATTCCCTACTGAATATATATTCATACAATAACTGAATTTAAAACTATGATCCAGCTTACCTGTGTTTATGGTAAGAGAGAAAGCTGATGAGATACAGCACGGTGGTGCCTTGGTACTCAATTCCTTTGAAACTCATCACATTTGGTATTCAAAGCATTTTGATGTGAAAATTTTGTCCTGGTACTCATTGTCTGTTTGATACTCAATCCACAAGCTAGAACTTGTTGGTGTTGGCTGCCTTGTGACTCAATATGTTATTCCTTATGAGAAAAAATTGTTTGGTGCTATTGTTTTTGATACTCATCACGCCTCCCAGAGCAATGAACGAGTACTGAGGTACCATTGTATAAGGTCTTACTGAATCTGTCCTACAAAATATCAGGACAACCACTAGGCTAGCAGTCATCTGGATTTTTGCAGCACAGAAATGTAGCCAGCTGGCTGGCTTTGTGTACAGAAACCCTGTGCACACACTGTCTGGGTGACACTCTCCCAAGTCCAGATGGGAAATTCCAAAGAAGGTCATGGAGAATAAGAGGGTTAAGATTCTGTGGGATTTTCAGATCCAGACACTCAGGCAGGTACTGGATAATCAACCAGACATTGTGGTAGGAGACAAGGGCCAGAAGACAAGGGTGACGATATAGTGCAGGAGTCCCCAATCTATGGTCCGTAGCCCACTGCCAGGCCATGGGCTACCAGCCATCAGGCCGCAAGACAGGCTGGCCAGTGCACGCACGTTTGTGTGTGCACTCACCCCCACTCGCGCTAGAGTCTGCAGACCTGTTTGCCCATGCGCGCAGGGCTAGCAGCAGAGGTGGCTAGAACACGCAAGCATGCACAAACAGGGCTGCTAGCGTGCGGTGGTTACACAGCCCGCTTGCACATCCGTGTGGGATTAGCAGCAGCGGCAGCTAGCTCCAGTGTGCATGCGCAAATGGGGCTGCTAGTCCCATGCAGGTGCCTGCAGCCCTGTTCGCGCAGGCGTATGCGTGCATGCACACACAGATTTCCCACCTGCTCCCTCTCCCTCCGGGCCGCCAGTATGAAAAGTTTGGTGACCTCTGATATAGTGTACAAAATGACAGCAACATCAGGAAGGAGGAGGAGCACCAGGGCCTGAATGAGGAATTAGAGAGGATATGGAAATAAAAGCTGAAGCGATCCCAGTGATGATAGGAGCACTCTGAGCTGGGGAACGGCTACAACAGATCTTAGAAACAACTTCAGAGTTCTCTGTCCAGAACAGTGCAATGCTGGGAAACAACTAAGATATTCCGCAGAACCCTCAATGCATTTGGATGTTTCCAGGCTGGGAAAGACATTTCTTTCTCTTTTCCTATAAGTAGTACCAGCTGATGATCAAACAGCTGGGCCTCACCGGATATACAGCTACCAATTGACCTATGTGCAGATCTACTCAGGATGTTTCTTCAAAAAATATTTTCACTCAAGTATCGGGGAGCTGCAACCACTCACCAATGTAAGATCACAGAGACGGGCACGGATGTGCACCAGTTCATCTTGCAGTTGCCTTTGTTGATAGCAGATCTTCTCCACGGTGGCATCTTGGCCTTTAAACTCCTCCAGCCTCAAGTGTGTTACTTCCAAGGCCTTTTCAAGACGTTCCTGAAACAATACCATTTCGAGAACTGTCAACCCAGCAGAGATTTTCCTTCATTGCAGTTTAATGAATCTGTCACGGTTCTGACAGACAGAGACGAATAAAGCAGAACTCCGAGGCTTGCAAGTTCCTCAAATAACAGGTTTATTAGTTACAAATTATTGGCATGGTCAAGAGTGAAACCAAGTCTGGATACACAAGCAACAATTTCCCAATACAAAGTCAAATGTTCCACCCACAAAAGCTATGTAAGCAATTACGTTCCCCAATATGATTATTTGGCAGGCTTTTTATGAAACGCCCAGTCCACAGTCTCGTGAGCAAAAGGTGACCTTGGTTCCCACAGGACAAAATATTATTTTGACGAGCAAAGCACCTGGGCAACCTCCCTCCCTCCGTTCTATGTGGCAACCTAGAATGAGAAGGAAAATGGCTGCAGCCATGCTCATTTGTAGAGTTGACAGAATCAACAAAACAAACATTTGTTTCAAGGCCTTTTGCAGAACCACAGAAATGGACAGTATCACAGACTACTTAGCACAGGGAGAGAACCAGTCCCAAGACCTTGCAGCTGATATTTGGCAGCAAATGACAACAGGACTTCTAATCTATTTGAGATTGAAAGTCAATTCTAAATAGATATATAAGGAGTTATCATGATATGTGAAAAAGACCTCGGGAAACAAAAGGTCAAACAAGTGGAAATTGAGTCTACAGAAGGAATGGGGGGGGGGGCGCACGGCAAACATCTCAAAAGGCACCAATCCCAGTTTCTTACGCTGTAAAGATGAGAAGGGAAGAGCTGTGCCTTCAAATTTTTAAGGTTCTGTTAATGTCATTTTACAGTAAAGATAGCACTTTTTGTTTGGACTATCTCACAAGACTGATGGAGAAAACATTTAAAAAGAGGCAAACTACCCTACCTCTTCTGGTGATGGCATGGCTCCATCAGCCTTCTCACTGAACACTTTGGCAGGATAACTAAGTTAGAGAAGAAAGTTCACACAGACAGAGAATCTGTTCTGGTGTTGACAGAACTCTGGCTACAGGGAGAAGATAAGGCCAAACATCCTTAGTAATCCATTGTGTGTCCAGTTCTATTTTATAAAAGAAATGTAACAAGGACTATTAAGGAATGTCAGCCTTGCAAGGTAGTCCAGACAAGAAGCACACCCAGAAGTACTAGCTGCAACTTTATTGTAAGGATACATAAACAGAATTTTGCAAGTCTTTTTCCAACCATAGCAAAAAGAGGGAAGATCCCAGAATGATTCACCAAACACAAAGTTCTCAAACATAACAGAGGTAAGCAAATGCTCGTTTGTTCAATGGAAGTGGGATTAGATACCTTTTCAGCACGAAGCTGCCCTGTCTCTTCTTCCAGACCTCGAAGCAGTTTGTCTTGGCCACACAATTTTGTCAAAAGAGCCTGAAAACATAGGGGGGGGGGGAAATGGACTGATTCCAATTAAAGCTCTCAGGTGCTGTGCTGCCCAGGCATAGAAGGTTTTTTTTAAAAAGATTTAGCTTACAAGTTAAAATTCTTTGAAAGAACATTTGGGGTTTTTACAATGAGGACTGCAATGTCCAACATTTTTGGACATGCTAGGCAGGAGATTGGAAGTTACAGCCCCAACTCATCCGGAGAAGGTTGACCACAGAAGCTTACTACTCATGGAAGAAATCCTTGGTTTTATGATGATAAAAGTTCCATATTTCCAAAATTCAATTGATCAACCTTTGAAATTAATTCACTGCAAAGTTCCAAATTAAGCACGTGCTTCTACCAGCTGCTTGACCACCTGCTACAAACAAATGCTTGTATTGTGTAAAGCTTTCTCTGCTGATAAAAGTGTGAATAAGGCATGGGCGTAGGCCAGGGCTGGTCCCTCAGTCCCAATGAGTTACCCTCTATCCATACAATGTAAGGGAACTTATTGTCTGGCCCTAGGGAGTGGAAAACTGATTAGAGATGTGAATCCCAAACCTGATTAAGTTACCAAAATTGGGTAAAAGTGGTTTTTGTTGGGGGGGGGGGGGCTAACAACACAGAAACCTATCAAATAGCTCGTTTGATTGTGTGTTGTCGTGGGAGGGGTACTGTTCTTTATTCTTTTATATTGGTTTTTTAAATTTTTTGTAAGCAGCCCAGAGCCACTGAAAGTGAGTGGGTGGCTATATATGTAAATCTCATGTATGCATGCATATACATACATACACACACACACACACACAATCACAACAGGGACATTTAAATAAGAACTTTCTAATAAACAGTGAAAGGGCTTTCTGATAAGCATTTTGGGGTAATGAAGGAAAAAGTTTGGGAAGCACTGGATTAGAGGGATATCAGAGATATTATAAGAGCAGAACTTTAGGCCTGAAGCCACAGCTCCAAGATCAAAAGGCAGAAACATGTGGCCAAATGACGGGAAGTTTGATCTGGTGGTTAAGGCCCTAGAATAATAAAAGGAAAACACCTCTCCCATTGATCATGGTGTATGCATTCCTTCAAGTCAATTTTGACTGCTTAGACTAGTCCGTGCAGGTTTTTTGGCAAGGTATTTTGGAAGTGGATTGCCATTGCCTCTTTTCCAGGGTTGAGACAGAATGACTGGCCCAAAATCACACAGTTGGCTTTGCACCCAAAGTGGGAGAAAAATTCATGGTCTCCCATTTTCCAGCCTGATGCCTTAACCACAAGCTCTCTCAAAGAAGCCGTAGGCCCATGTAAAATTATTTAACTCAAACTAAAATAATCTTCTAGACTTGGATGGAACCTTTTCTGGGGGGGGGGAGGGGGGACCAGATTTTTGCCATTTGGTCCTGGAGGAATCTGCCTAATTGCCTTTTTTGCTGTTCTTAGGCCAACAGTGAAATATATTCATTTTCATTTTACAATTAACCTTTGAGATTTTCTTTCTTTTCTTTTTCAAATGGTACTTTTTTTTTTTACTGCCACTGCGTTTGGAATAGCTTGGTTTTATTCAGTTTACTTTTCCACCGCTATTTATATCATTCTCAAATCTCAGCTTAGTGATAAGACTCCGGGGAGAAGGGGAAGAATGACCTCTTTCAGAGGTAAATCAGTACAGGTAGTCCTCGACTTATGACCACAACTGAGCCTCAAATTTCTGTTGCTAAGTGAGACATTAGTTAAGTGAGCTTTGCCCACATTTTACGACCTTTCCTACAACACTTGTTAAGTGAATCGCTGCAGTTGTTAGTAACACAGTTGTTAAATGAATCTGGCTTCCCCATTGACTTTGCTTGTCAGAAGGTCACAAAAGGTGATCACATGATCTCAGGGCACTGCAACCGTCATTAAGTATGAGTCAGTTGCCAAGCATCTGAATTTTAATCACGGGACCCTGGGGATGCTGCAACGGTCGTAAGTGTGAAAAATGGTCATAAGTCCCTTTTTTCAGTGCTGTTGTAACTTCGAATGGTCACTAAGTGAACTGTTATAAGTCAAGGACTGCCTGTAAGGGAAATTGGCAAAGCAAAAGCAATACACATCATCCATTGGTCAGAGAAGAGAAATGCATACATCAGTGTCACTTTCAAACCGCTGCCTGCCAAGAGACTGGCTGCTCCTTTCCCTCAGCGCGTTTCGACCCTAGAAAGACAGTAAATAGAGCATCCATGTTATCACCCCACAAATAGAAGGGGGAAGAAGTGGCAGCACTGGCTTTTGCCTCAAAGCAGGGGACACTCTGCACATACTCAAGAGATTTGCCCAAACCTGGATCTAAAAAGGTTTCTATGAGTACTTTGGTGCAACCCTTGCATAAAGAAACCTAGCCAGTCAGGGAGAAAGCGAGGCAAAATCTTAGCTTAAGGGACTAGATTTTCACACGCGGGGAGGTGTTAATATCAAGTCGGATTCTGTCATATTATGACCGTTTGCATCTCAAAACAAGGAGCCTGAAAGACATTTTTTAAAATCCAAATGCTGATTCTTACTAAAATTAACCGAGTGAAAGTGACGCGGTTAAACAGGGTTTAGCCAAAATCTTGCTAAACTAGGGGTAGGCAACCTTGGCTCTTTTACGACTTGTGGACTTCAACTCCCAGAATTCCTGAGCCAGCATGGCTGGCTCAGGAATTCTGGGAGTTGAAGTCCACGAGTCATAAAAAAGCCAAGGTTGTCTACCCCTGTGCTAAGCTATATTACCTCAGCAGCAATACAATAGTCTAATGGGACATTCAAGATCGCAAACGGCAATCACATAACCCAAGGACGCTGCGGCCATCATGAATGCACGCCAAGCGCCTGAATTCTGATCACATGACCATGTGCCATTTTTTCACTGCCGTTGTAACTTTGAATGGTTGCTAAACGAAGGGTTGTAAGTGAAAAACTGCCTGTTACTATCTATGTCTTACTAAAATTCTGGCATCTGTTTTCCTGCAGTTCTTGCAATTGGGCAAAACATTGCATCATAGGGAAACCATTTTTGAATCAACCTATCTCAAATAAGCTAACTTAAAGAATGTGACCAAAATCCAGGAGCCCTGACTCCCGGGGGACTGAAATTTGGCAAAATTGTGACTGTTCCAATGCCACCAACTGCTGCACTGCTGCAGTCAGCCATGGCCACATGACTGTCACTTCTTACTATACTTCCCCAAAATGGCTCTCTGTCCCACCTCCCTCTGGCCTCTGCACCCAATTGGCTGGCAGCAAGGCCCGATAGGTGAGCAGCAATTGGCTGCCTTGAAACCAAGGCCGAAATCTGAAATTTCTAAACCGTGGTGGGCAGAGAGGAAAGGATGAGAGTGTGCCTTAGATGCCTTCTGGCAAGTTAAGGCTGGTTGGGGGTTGCTGGCAGTTGACAGGTTAGTCTCCCTGGAGGGAGGAGATCAACAGTTCCCTTGGTTCCCTCTATCCCCAGCACAGGGGTAGGCAGTTCCATGGGTCAGCTGAAGAGGAGGAGGAGGGTAGGAGGAAGAAGAGGAGGAGGAAGAGGTGGAGACAGAAGCTTCAACATGTCTTTGCTAAAGGTGATGAAGCAAAAGAAACAGTGCCAACCTATATTATATGTGAAAAGAAGGAAAACCCAGTGGGTGATGGGTTGTCCATCACTACATACCATTATATTTGAATACTTAAAGTTCTTCCAAGACAATTTGGATCTGGTTGTTCATGGGTCGGCTGAGGAGGAAAAGGAGCGGAGGTAGGAGAAAGAGGAGGAGGAGGAGGAGGAGGAGACAGAAGCTTCAACATGGCTTTGCTAAGTCATGAAGAGAAACACTGCCAACCCATATTATATGTGGAAAGAAGGAAAACCCAATGGGTGGGTGATGAATTGACCATCACCACATACCATTATATTTGAATACTTAAAGCTCTTCCAAGACAATTTGGATCTGGCTGTTCACATCCCTGCCCAAATCCTTACTGCGCAACCAGGAATAAATGTTCCAGCTACTGGCTGGTTCGTATTACTATGAACAATGGTAGAAAAGAGTCGTATAAATATGACCACTAGACATTCTATGCAGTTATCTAGTTAATTGTTTGCACTAGCATTGCCTGTGATGGTAAGGTTGTTGGCCAAGAACAGAGGAGGAACCGAGTACAAATCTACATACCGTGATCCCTATAGATGTCCTTTTCCCTGGGGTGGGCCGAGTGGGCAGGGGAGGAAGGGGTGGTAGGTGCAGGTAGCTTGATGAGGCGGAGTGGGGGGTTATCTGTAGGAAAAGGGAAGGCAATATTAAGGAATACAGCCAAGGGTTAGGAGCAGGTCATGTGACAGTGCAAAAAAACAACAACCCTTAAATGTACATTATACACGAAGTACTTTTCAGAAAACTCTTTAGAGCTTTCGTTCTAGGCAGGAAGCAGGTTTCTAGCTATGATGATGATGGTGATGGTGATGATGATGATGATGATGATGATGATGATAATAATAATAATAATAATAGAGTTGGAAGGGGCCTTGGAGGTCATCTAGTCCAACACCCTGCTTAGGCAGGAGACCTTATACCATTTCGGACAAATGACTGTCCAGTCTCTTCTTAAAAACTTCCAGTGTTGGAACATTCACCGCTCCTGGAGGCAGGTTGTTCCACTGGTTAATTGTTCTAACTGTCACAAAGGAATTCTCGAACACAAACATGGAAACTTCAAAAGTGGTTGAGGACAAGGATCATCTTCTCGCAAGACAATCAAAAGTTGCTACAGGTAATCTTCAGCCAGGCAATTATGGTTGTAAGTTGTAACAGTCGTAAAGCAGGTCATCACATGACCAGACCCAATTTTATTATGCTTTTTTGCAGCAGTCATTAAATAAACACAGCGATCATAAAACAAAAAACTGCAGTTGCTAAGCAAACTCATCGTTCACTGTAACTAAATGCCAATTTCCGGGGGGGGGGGGAATGTAAAATGCAGTCACGTGATAACGGGATGTTGTAAATGTCAGTTGGTTGCCAAGTGCCCAACATGCAGTCATGTGACCTGGGGGGAGGCGGCTGTTGGAATTTCAGAAACAGGTCATAAGTACCCCAGGAAGCTGCATTGCAACACAGAATGATTGCTAAGCAACTGGTTATAAGTTGAGGACTACCTGTATTTTGCTTTATTGGCATCATTTATATCATTTATATAATTGGGCCGGAGAATTCAGCTTTTGCTGGGGCAGAATTACAGGTAGTCCTCAACTTACGACCAAAATTGAGTCCAAAATGTATGTTGCTAAGTGAGAAATTTGTTAAGTGACTTTTGCCCCATTTGTACGACTTTCCTCGCCACATTTGTTAAGCGAACCACTGGAGTTCTTAAATTAGTAATACGGTTGTTAAGTGAATCTGGTTTCCCCCACTGACTTCGCTTGTCAGAAGGTCGCAAAAGTGGATCAGTTGTCAAGCCTCTGAATGTAAATCACGTAACCATGGGGATGCTACAACGGTCATAAGCGTGAAAAATAGCCGTAAGTCACTTTTCGCAATGCCGTTGCAACTTTGAACGGTCATTAAATGAACTGTTGTAAGTCAAGAGCTACCCATACTTAGCCACAAATGCAATATTTTCACACAAAAAATGCAGGAAACCACACAGTCCAGTCATGATGAATGCAGAGGGCACATTCTGTCTGTATATGTGATACTCCAGACCTAGCATATCTAGATTTTGCAGGCTAGATACAGATGAGAGGGAGCATAGCCAATAGAGCAGGAAAATGAAAAATGCTATACATCTCTGTCTCTCCGATACTCACCAGTCGGCCGTGAAGCCGAGACATGACCAAAGCACGGGATGGGCCAACCGGTGGAGAGAGGTAACCTCGGTCTGTAAACTGGCAGAGATAGAGAAACATTCATGAGACATTCAAACTCAGATTGTAGAGAGAATTCAAAGTTTATTTGTTGGTTGACTTGATGTGTATAGGCCCCATCTTACCTTAAAGCCACGTCAAAACCCAAAAATGAATCAATAAAAATAAAAATACGAACGTGTTGAATCAGCAGTAGAAACACAAGCAGCACAAAAAAAACCACCCAAGGATCAATGGCAGGATTAATGAATACATTACATGCAATTCAACCATTGGAAAAAAAAATCTCCAAAACCACCAGACTAGTTCCACGGTGTTGGCAAAATCACCAACAAGCTTAGAAAACCAGGAGCCAAGGCGGTTCAAATGAATACAGCTTTATTGCATGCTGACGTTCTCTACAAGAATCTGAACTACTAATGGTCAAAGCGAATTGGCGGTAGATGAGATTCAATGGAATTCAAGGTGGGCTGGACTTAAGACCTCTTGTGGGTGCAAAGGGAGGTGAGACTGAGGACGTGTTTGACCCCTCCCTTGGGCTCAGCCTGGTCATCTCCTACAGCAGGGATCTTCAAACTTGGCCCTTTGATGACTTGTGGACTTCAACTCCCGGAATTCCTCAGCCAGCATGGCTGAGGAATTCTGGGAGTTGAAGTCCACAAGTCATCAAAGGGCCAAGTTTGAAGACCCCTCTGCTACAGTCATATCTTCAGAGCCTTCCTAAAGTCCGGGAGGGTCATGTCTAGTCTAAGCTCAGGAGGAACGATATTCCAGTGAGATTGTTGTGCTTACTGAAGCCGAAATTCCCACTTACTCTGTTCTGTTGCGGTCTCCCCATTGAAGCGGCCAAGCCATCTTCACCCACAGGCTGGACTCTATGAAGATGAGGACTTTGAGTGTAGTGCCTGGCATAGGAGTCCTCAGTAGTAGGGAACACATCGTACCGGTCTGCAGGGGTCAGAGAGTGGCCTTTGTGGGCCGCCAATGCAACAGCATAAGGGTTATTGGGAAGGCATTTGTTGGGGGCAATATCTACCCTTCCCATAGGGGTGTTGGCATGCAGAATCCTAGGAGAGCTCATGATGGAGAGATCGTCACAGGAGGCAGCCTGTGCAACAGCTGATCGCGGAGGGCTCCGATGGACATCATGAGGGCTCCAGCGGGCATCCTGCGCATCTGATGGTTGAGTCCGTGGCAACTTGGGGGACTCAGCTGGGGCTAGCGGGAGGGAGTAGGCTCGGGAGGAACGCAGGGAAAGCACAGGGGAAGGCTGAAATATCCAGGATGGAGAAGGAGGAGGTGGGCTTTCCGATGAAGGCGGTAGCGGGGTCCGTGGCCGGGAAGAGAACTTAGTGCAACTAACAGGAGAAGGACATCCATGTGTCTGGGAAGACAGGGAACTGCCAAGAGAAGATGAAGGAGAAGAGAAAGTCAATTGTGGTGATTCTTAAGGGCTTTGGAGAGCCAGAGTAGCTATCTGCTACTACATCCTTCCCACTCTTTACAGCAGGGATGTGTCCAACCTTGGCCCCTTTGAGACTGGCAAACTTCAACTCCCAGAATTCCCCAGCCAACCATGCTGGCTGGGGAATTCTGGGAGTTGAAGTCCACCTGTCTTAAAGTGGCCAAGTTTGGACATCCCTCCTCTACAGCATCCATTGAAGTGAATCTGGCTTTGCCTCTCCTTACCTCAGTTCTGGCTGCTCTTTCTTTTCGTGG
Source organism: Protobothrops mucrosquamatus (assembly GCF_001527695.2). NCBI lineage: Eukaryota > Metazoa > Chordata > Lepidosauria > Squamata > Viperidae > Protobothrops > Protobothrops mucrosquamatus. Next base: position 1,907,084 of record NW_015386395.1, read on the forward strand.
CAGTAGCTCCCGTTGAGCGAACTGGATAAAGAAGCCCTCTTAAGGCAAGGGGATCCCTTCTGGATGTCAGGCAGGTGGAGGCTCTCGGATGAGGAGGCCCGGGCCTCCTGGATCTCTGAGAGATGGGCAACTTCCAGCGACTCGGTGCTTTTGGCACAATCATCCTGGGGGAGCCGGATGTCCTCAAAGCTGGTGTGGGCAGACACTGAGTGGCTGTGGAGACCCCCTTGGTTGCTGAGGTGGAGGCAAAAGGGGACATTTTTATTTTATTGTATTTATTTTATAACCCACCTTTATTGCTTTTTACAAATAACTCAAAGTGGCGAACAAATGCACCTTCCTTCTCCTGTTTTCCCCATAAAACCTCTATGAATTGTGTGTTAGGCCGAGAGTGAGCGGCTGGCCCAAAATCACCCAGCCAACTTTCATGCCTAAGACAGGACTAGAACTCAGTCTCCTGATGATTGGCCCAAAGTCACCCAGTTGATTTTCTATGCCTAAGGCAGGACTAGAACTCACAGACTCCTAGTGATTGGTGATTGGCCCAAAGTCTAGCTGCTTTTCTTGCCTAAGGTGGGACTAGAACTCACTGTCTCCTGATGATTGCCCCAAAGTCACCTAGCTGGCTGTCATGCCTAAGGCGGGACTAGAACTCACAGACTCCTGATTGGTAATTGGCCCAAGGTCTAGCTGCTTTTCTTGCCTAAGGTGGGACTAGAACTCACAGTCTCCTGATGACTGGTAATTGGCCCAAAGTCTAACTGCTTTTCTTGTCTGAGGTGGGACTAGAACTCACAGTCTCCTGGTGATTGCCCCAAAGTCGCCCAGCCAACTTTCATGCCTAAGACAGGACTAGAACTCACAGTCTCCTGGTTTCTAGTCTTGTGCCTTAAGCATTACACCAATAAATCCAAGTGACTGTTCCAGGTCTCCATAACATTGCCCATTATTCCCAGTGTGAAATCCAGCTCCTCCCTCTTCAGCCAAATGCTGCCCTGTCTGAATAGCTCCATCAAGATGCCTTCCCAGTTCTTCCACAAGGACAACTTACAAATTCAGTTCTTGTGTTCTTCCACTATCTTTTTTTTCTTGTCCAATTCTGACTTTAATAGCATTCACTCTCTTTTCACGGGATTATTCTTTCCGGAACTTTCTACGGTACATTATGTCCCATCTCCTTAGACCAGGGGTAGGCAACCTTGGCTCTTTTATGACTCGTGGACTTCAACTCCCAGAATTCCTGAGCCAGCCATGCTGAGGGGAAAGGAAGAGGTTTCCAAGCTGAGCCATGCTGGCTCAGGAATTCTGGGAATTGAAGTCCACGAGTCATAAAAGAGAGAAGGTTGCCTACCCCTACGCAAAATTGGCAATGCACTCACAACTGGGCTGTGTGTCTGTCCCCATACCCAGCCCTTACAGGTTTCCACAGTTGCACTCAGCCACAGATGATTGGTTCATGGCCCTGATCCAGCTATTCATATCCAACTGGGTGTCTGCACTGAAATAGTAAGTCCGCATGCCAGGGTGTTCAGCCTATGGGGAAAAAGAAAAAGAAGTTTCTTGTAATGGTTGGAGTCTCCACAAGAGGGCAGAAGATACACTTAGAACACCAGCAGAAAAGGAGAGAGTTGGAATTGTTGGTTTCCTATACCAGGGGTCCTCAACCTTGGCAACTTTAAGACTTGTGGACTTCAACTCCCAGAATTCCTCAGCCAGCAAAGAATTCTAGGAGTTGAAGTCCACAAGTCTTAAAGTTGCCAAGGTTGGAGACCCCTGTCCTATACCACTCCTAGCAAATAACATCACTTTGCTTTATAGTGCCTGGACTCTTGCTCATTTCGTTTTGTGGGGAGCTTCAAGATACTCTGTAGCAGTATTTCGCAACCTTGGCAACTTGAAGATATGAGGACTTCAACTCCCAGGATTCCCTAGCATGGCTGGCTGGGGAATTCTGGGAGTTGAAGTCCACACATCTTCAAGCTGCCAAGGTTGAGAAACGCTGCTCTGTAGGACGGTTGCATGACTGCCTTAGCAAGGAGACGCCACATGGCTATTTCTCAATCCATCGTGTTGAAGACACCCATTAGAGAAAGCTAGCCAACTATACTGACAAAGCATTCTGGGCAGCCTCTTGTCTGAGATGCAGTGAAGGATAATGAGTGGGTTTGCATTCAATTTGTCACTGCCTGCCATCGAATGTGGCTGTTTCACTGTCCTAAAGGTAGGGTAGGAGCTTCAGTAAGCAATTCTAAAACCTCGCCAAAAATGCTGCAGGGACTTGTTTAGGCAGTAGTAGCCAGGAGTCAAAGCTAACTCAAAGACACCACCACCAACAACAAACAACAAAAAGGTCCTGAATTAGATTTGGTACCATTTGTACATCTTCCAATCTATGCATCTCATGGTATTGAGTAGGGGGTTGGACTAGAAGATCTCCAAGGTCCCTTCCAACCCTATTATTCTGTGTTCTGGTTCCTCTGCCTGAAAGTCTCTGTAGATCAACTGCTAGCAGGCAGAGCAAGAAATCCTAGTTGATGCAGCTTTTAAACTAGGCTAAGTGAAGCACTGTTTTGCCAGAAGCTGAATGCACCAGGCCCTTGAGTTCCTTGATGAGGAAAAAAAGCAGGCTCAAAGATTCTAAATCGATATATCATACAGTTAGTCCTCAACTTACAACTAGAAATGAGCCTGGAATTTTGATTAAAAATCATTGTGGTCATTAAGCGGGTCAACAAATGACTTGATTTTTATGACCCTTTTATGATGATTCATAAAGCAAACTCACATGGTCGTTAGACAAAACCCCCATGGTTATTAAGCAAATCCAGTGTATTCAACAGGTGGCTTTTGCCATTTTCTGCTGGAAAACGTGAGCCAGCTGCCAATCACCCAAAATGCAATCAGGTGACTGGGGGGGGGAGGGGTAGTAGCATTTGTATCTTCAAGGTCCTAAGTAGCTTTTTTGAAGTCTGTCATAATTTTGCACTGTGGTTAAGTGAACGTTCATTAAGTCGAAGACCACCTGTATTAGACAGATGAGCCAACAATGGAGGCAAATAGCTTCCCATACGGTATTCACCACATATAGACCTTGCTGCTTAAAGCTGAGGCAATGGTCAGACTCTATGGTGGTGACCATGGATAGATTAAGAGAAATTTCATCATCACAGGAGGGACAAAAGCATAAATGAGGGTCCTTCCTCCTGACCTTGAATACAAAGCGACGGTTCTTCTTCTCCTTGGAGAAAGCTGTCCGAATCTCGTAGCTGGGGAGGAGGATACTGCCCAAAACCATCTCTTCACGGCTGTCTACAACACACCCCACAAAAAAAAAGCTTGTCAGGGCTCCTGCTCAAAGCAGATGGGGAGAAAACTCCTCATTTCCTACCAACACGACTGTTTCAAGGAACTGGCTTATGCTTACAGCAGTGCTTCTCGACTTCAAACCATCACTAAATGAACAGTCGTCAGCCGAGGACTACCTGCATTTCTTTTTTTAAACTTCTGTTCCTAGTACTTAGGAATTGTTGCCTTTGATTTCTGCCTGTTGATGCATCACCACACTAGGCCCTCAAAACAGGCCTACCCAGTGGTGGGATTCAAATATGCGAACAACCGGTTCTCTGTGTGGATGCCACTTCTAGAAGTCCGTTCTGGGCCTGGGCAACAAAAAATTAGCTACCGGTTCTGCCGAAGTGGTGCGAATCGGCTGAATCCCACCACTGGTCCTGCCTCCAAATAATTTGCTTCCACCTCAAGGAAACTGAAACAGAAACGCAAGAAAATCCTAATTACCTCGGTAGTAGAAGAGGCAGTAATTGGAAAGGACAAACCAGCGCCGTTTCCACAATTTGAGCCCAGAGCTATCCTGAAAGAAACAAAAATAAAAGGTGGTGGGTTAGTCCAAAGTCGTGTCAGAAGTTTTACCTAGGTAGAACAGGATTCCCTGATTTTAACTCTTTGTAGGGCCCAGGTCTGCTAGAGTTCTGCAATGATATCAAGCGATTTGGGGCCATTTCGCACCCATGATAAAAAAAATTCATTTTTTTCTGGGGTTTTAAAAAGGGAACTGTGAAGAGTTGTTTCGTTTTTGCATGATGCTAAACCCAATTTAAAACTGGCTACAATTTTAGCGTGTTTCCAAACTCAAGCTAGCAAGAAAACAACAGTTCAGCAATAGTACCGGTAGTCCCCAACTTACAACCATTTGTTTAGTAACCATTTGAAGTTACAATGGCCCTGAACAAAGTGACTTGTGACTGTTTTTCACCCTTACGACCACTGTAGCTTCCCCACAGACATGTGATCAAAATTCAGATGCGTGGCAACTGGTGTGTATTTACGGTAGGGCAGTTGCGTGTCCCGGGGTCATGTAACCACCTTTTGCAACCTTCTGATAAGCAAAGTCAATGGGGAAGCCAGATTCACTTATTGTGTTACTAACTTAACAACTGCAACTATTCGCTTAACAAGTGTGGCAAGAACGGTCATAAAATGGAGCATAGCTCACTTAATAACTGTCTCGCTTAGCAACAGAAATTTTGGGCTCAATTGTGGTCATAAGTCAAAGAGTACCTGGATTCAATTTTGTGAAAGCTTATCCTTTGAAATAGAAATCGCTTAGTCTTAAAAGGTGCCATCAGACTCCTTCTGATTTTGGACTCCTTCGATTAACATGGTGTCTTTCCCACAGCTCTCCCTTAAAGTCCATCCTCCCTCCAGCTAAGAAATCTCCTGCATTTCTCAGAAACCATTTACCTGCTTATAAAGCCAGCCACGCAGTACAACGGGAGAGTTAGGATCTCTCTTGATGGAGTTTGCTCTCTTCCCAAATGTGTGCACTTTCCGGACCGGCCGGGCTACGTATGGCTATGGGAGAAACAAATGGATAAATGCAAAATAAACTTACTATATTAAAGAGTATACTCTCTACTGAGCTATCCATCTATACAGCTCAGCATTACTGATCTTAAACAGTCCTCCAGAACTATGTTCAAACCAAGAGTCCTAGTTAAAAAGCTAAGAACTGAACCAAAATCCTCTGTGAAAAAAATCATGTCTCTGTCTGTGACCCATAGCAGGAAAAAAAAGAGAGGTGTTTTTCTGGTTTTCAAGGAATTTAAAATCTCCAAGTTAGAAATACCGTATTTCCCCAAAAATAAGACCTAACCAGAAAATAAGACCTAGCATGATTTTTCAGGAGGCTCATAATTTAAGCCCCCACCCCAAAAATAAGCCCCAGTTAAGATCGTCAGCCAGATGGATGCATTTAGTACACCCGTTGCAACACACGATGGATGTATTGAATTATAAAATAATTATATTGATAATTAAATATAAATAAATAATATTATTGACATTATTTATTTGAATAAATGTAGATTGTTGTACATGAAAAAATAAGACATCGCCTGAAAATAAGCCCTAATGCATCTTTTGGAACAAAAAGTAATATAAGACCTGGTCTTATTTTCAGGGAAATACGGTAAGAGGAAAAGGGTGTATTAACAATGTATTCGAGGTCCAGGTGAAAAAGACCTGAGAAGATAATATGTGGTCTGTTATGACGAATAAATCTGTCAAAAGAAGTGAAAATAATGTGCATCTATACCAGGGGTAGGCAACCTAGGCTCTTTTATGACTTGTGGACTTCAACTCCCAGAATTCCTGAGCCAGCCATGCTGACTCTGGAATTCTGGGAATTGAAGTCGAGTCATAAAAGAGCCAAGGTTGCCTACCCCTGATCTATACACTCAGTTATACCGAAGTGAGAGTTGGGTGAATTAGGAGATATCCAAACATAAATTGCAACAGTGGGAATATGGTAAAATCAACAGAATGGATGAGTGAGTGAACTAGATATAGTCCTTGACTTACAACAGTTTGCTTAGTGACAGTTCAAAGTTACAATGACATTGAAAAAAAATGAGTTATGACCATTTTTCATACTTATGACCATTATAGCATCCTGGTGGTCACATGATTTACATTCGGATACTTGACAACTGACTCACATTTATGATGGTTGCAACGTCCCGGAGTCATGCGATCCCCTTTTGCAACCTTCTGACAAGCAATGTCCATGAGGAAGCCAGATTCACTTAACAACTGTGTTATTAATTTAACAACTGCAGTGATTCACTTAACAACTGTGCAAGCAAAGTCGTAAAATGGGGCAAAACTGACTTAACAAATTTCTCACTTGGCAACCTAAATTTTGGGCTCAACCGTGGTCGTACATTGAGGGCTGCCTGGAATGTAAATGAATGAATGTGAACTGAAAATAAAAGTGAAACATTGTAGGAAACATCAAGAAAGTTGGCCATATACAAAGAACAAATGAGAACTGTATGAGAAAACTTTCTTTTTCCTTTCTGGTGTTTTCCCACAGGTATAAGGTGTACTTTTCGGATCAAATGTTGATCCATCAGTTGCGACCATTAATTGCGAAAAAAATGAATGGATCAAAAGGAAATGGAAGAAAATAAGTTTTGATTGGGTGAAATTGATGAGATCTTCAAAAGGAGAAGTTCAAAGAATCAAAAGCAACCTACAAATTTATGGACGGACTTGAGGGATATAGTCTAAACCAGCTGTATTTTATTTTGCTGTCCTTCATTTCTTCCCTTCATTGTTTTTTACTTTCTACTTTTAACTCCTTTTCTGTGCTTTGTATAATGTTGCTTAGCCCCAAAGGGAGTGTCTTGTTTCTCATAGTAAGCAATGGATGTTTTAATTGCTATTAATGTATTGTAAGGTTTAAATAAGATTTTTAAACCATTACAATTTTATCTAGGTGCATAGGAGACTATTATATTGTGGCTTTATTCCTTGAAAAGTGCTTTATCTTTCTAAGGAACTAAAGGTCACAAGCTAAAATTTTCTTTTCAAACCATCAAGATACCACCAATGGCTAATGCAGGCATATAAGGACAAGAGTAAATATTTGAGGATTAGAAATTGTTATGCAAGTTTTTTAGCTTTCCTTCTTTCTTGGAATAGGATTCTAGTGTTGTTCTTTTAAAAAGCACAAGTGTTTGACCCAAGAGATAACCAATTACTTTGAAGTTCTTTGAAAATAAGACTGAGCAACAGCCCAACAACACTCAGGAAAAACAAATATAGGTAAAAGAAATGGTGGGTGACTCATTTTTATGTCTCATCTGTCAGGTTCCCATCAATTCCAGGTCCTCACCTTTGTTCCCATTGAGACTGAAGAGATAGTGGCTGTACTGCTGGCTAAACTCAGACCACTTTTAGGTCTATCCCCTTCTGACATTGTCCCTGGTGAATTTGATGTTAATCTGCAAAAAAACAAACAGATTATATTATAAATGTGATGCTTTAGAGTAGTTTTTCTCAGCCATGGCAACTTGAGAAAACGTGGGCTTCAACTCCCATAATTCCTCAGCCAGCCATGTTGATTGAGGAATTCTGGGAGTTGAAGTCCACACTTCTTCAAGTTGCCAAGGCTAGGAAACACTGCTTTAGGGCAGAGATCCCCAACCCCCACTCCGTGGACCAGTACCGGGCTGTGGCATGCCAGCAACTGGTCCGCACAAAGAAGCAAAGCCCCATCCGCAAGATGCAGGCAGCATACAAAACTACGCACCCTCCGGTCCGCGGAAAAACCTCTCCACGGAACCGTCCGTTTTTGAGAAATACAGAGCATATGTCTTCAACTTTTCAAAAGGTATCAAATGTAACCATCCCTGGAGGTTTTCAAGAATGGTGTAAGGTCTCCTGCTCAAAAAGGGGGTTGGACTAGAAGACCTCCAAGATCCCTTCCAACCTTGTTATTGTATGCAATTCTAACCCTAACCAATCAATTGGTGAATTCATATTTGGTCAGTTCTTTAATCTTTACCTATCAGACTTTCCTTTCCTTCCTCGTTTCTTTTTCCATCTCTTAACAAAAATGCATTTAGTCTCTGTCTAGGATAATATATTGTTCTAATCCAGGTTTATCAAACAAGCCACAGTGGCCTACTTCAGGAAATACGAACTCACTTCTTGTAACAGCCTTGTAAATGAAGGTTCCAAATCTGCAAAAGAATTTATTGGCCAACTGGGATCAGACAGAATTTAAAGCTCAGGGTTTCTAGCTGGAGGTCTGTAATGAATGAGATTTTTTTATTCTAATTTCAGACCACAAATGGAAGACAACAACCTTTTTCCATCAGCCTGATCATTGATCTGCCCAGAACTCTTCTGTCACCTATGGCAACCAGATAATGCTTAAATACAAAACTGGCTTATGATATCTATAATCAGAACTTCGTCATCCTGAATTCCACCCAAAATCCAATGCATGACATGGAATTTGGATTCCTGAACATATCAGCATTCTTGTTTCTATTGTTTCTGGGGTTTTTTTTAAAGCCGCAAGTTAAATTATTCCTATTTTTAAAGGAATGAGTCATTGTTCTAGTTATTCCTTTTATTAGCCATTTTCCAAAAATCCAAAAAATATGCATATTCAGTACATGAATATAATGTTACCCTTCATATTGGTGGATTTTTTTCTTTCTAGAAAATATGCAGGCCAGATTTGTTAACATATTTTGTTGTCAGGACATTTCATTAACAAAGCCTTTGCCGGGCTTTAGTAGCAGTGAAGTTTTTTTTAAAAAAAAAAAATCTGTTAAGCATAACACAGAGAATAGGAAAAATATTCTGCCCTGCTAAGTCTTTACTTCCACCTCACAAACCCAGCACCCCACAAACCTGTCAAATCCACCCCTTCCTCTCAATTTATGAATCATTTTCTTCACATTTACAGCCTAATCTTTAGGAAACAAAAAAAAGCACTCTTCTTATCGATCAACCTTATGTAAAATCTGTATTAAGCTGTTGTGTTCCCTTCCCTACTTTACGTCAGAGCAAAATTTGAAAAAGGGGGGGGGGAAGGGCACAGAATTCAAAGTTCTTACAGGGCAGAAGCAGAAAGGCTTACAAACAATCCAGCCTGCTTTAATTAAAATCCGTTCGTTCATTCCTGCATCTACACATTTACCATGAGATTTTTACATGCCCCATTGATCTTTTCTCCTTCTTTTAAATGGAGCCAAAACTCAAAATGGAAGTATTGAAACTAGAAAAGTTACCCTTCTGTTTGGCCCTTAGCCATTAATTCCCCTCAGTTATTTTTGGATCAAACCCACCTGCTTGTGTCTGGCATCCCTTTCCAGACAGCATCGACTTGGAGATGGGAAATTCCATCCCCTTCGCTGCCAGAAGGGTTCTGCGGTTACTTGTCCCCTTTGTTGTTAAAACCCAGAACCTCCACATTTCTAAATATCTGAGATTTTAACTCTCGCAGGCCACTTTTGATTCATGCTTAAGTGGCATTCTGAGCTTCCTGCTTCTCAGTTACTGATGATAACTCTTTGTTATGGTTGATTTCCATGCATAATTCGTATTTTGTCGAGCGCAAGCGTGATTTGACACCCTACAGGTCTACCATGCTGCAATTAGAATAATTTTCAAATACCACGGCTTCTATTTTACAGGAATGCTGTTGCTGCAAATTATACCTTCATGTTTAAAAAACTTTAATTATTAGTGGATCCCTAAGCGGTCAATGGAGTACCACATGTGTCCTCCCCCGAACTGCTATTGAAATGTAAGTTTTAATGTGAAAGAAAGAAGTATTAAATAGATAGGAAGTAATCTAATATTAAAATAATTTATTTTTTAAATTTCATTAATATTTAAATCAAATTTTTGCAAAACTCAAAACTTTGTCCTGTCCTGCCCAATTTTTGGAGCCCTCCATCCATGGATGCCAAAAGCAGCCTTTGCCCACCCCTCAAAAAGTGTCACAGCTCTAATGTATACTATCAAATATGCTAAAACAATCCTGTAAAATCCTGTAAAATTATAGTACAAGTAGTCCTCAACTTACAACAGTTCATTTAGTAACTGCTCAAAGTTACAAGGGCATTGGAAAAAGTGAGTTATGACCGTTTTCCACACTTATGACCGTTGCAGCATCCCCGTGGTCACATGATCAAAATTCAGACGCTTGGCAACTGACTCATATTTATGACAGTTGCAGTCTCTCGGGGTCATGTGATTATCTTCTGCGAACGTCTGACAAGTAAAGACAATGGGGAAGCCAGATTAACTTAGCAACTGTGTCACTACGATAATTTAACAACTGCAGTGATTCAGTTAACAACTGTGGCAGGAAAGTGGAGCAAAATTCACTTAACAAATGTCTCACTCAGCAAAACAAAATTTGGGCTCACTTGTGGTTGTTAAGTTGAGGACTAGCTGTATTTCCATACAACCATTCAGAAAATCAATTTCACACAGTAGTTCTACTTCAGTGAGCACAACTGGGTTAATCATTAAGAAAAGCAGTAAGACAGGGACTGTGCTTATGACCTTCAGCTTTACAAACCTGCCAAGGTAGTAAATGGAGCACTGGTCATAAAGTTACATTTTCATTACCACCGTAACTGCGAAGGGTCGCTAAATGAGATGGTTTCTAAACAAGGATTACCTTATCAAGCATTGGGAGAAGAGACCTGGGCAAAGAGATAAGGGTTTAAAACAACCTTGAATGGTTGTTAAGTCGAGGACTACATGTAAACCAATGGGAATTTGCCATCCACCATAACAAGACAAAGAAGATAACGCAGCATTTTGCAGAAAACCTCTTCCCAACCAGCCCTGGCTGGCAACACATTTTGTCTCATGATCCCCAACCAAAGGGCACCTCCATAACTCCTGGCACACTTTGCCTTTGCATTCCATCTCTCCCTCCCACCTCTTACCCTGGCTATGACGCCAAGCGGATGAATGGAGCATTGATTCAGGAAGGACCCCCCTACCCCGCCTTGATCCTGAACTGCAAGGGGAGCACTGAAGGCCCTTATTCAAACACCCACACTGAGTTTGAGGAACGTCATGTTATTGCCTTCGCCCGGAGCCATAGGGAAAGATGGAATATTTAGTATGGGAGCAATAAGACACAATGAGGAAACTGGCAAAGAGCAGCTTGACCTTCCCCATAATCATAGGAGTGAAGAAGAACCGTCTTCACAAATGCACTACACGATGCAAAACGCAACATGTGGCTAGGTTGCTTCCAAGCTTGGTGTTTAGGGCCATAAAGTTTAGCATAAGCTTTATTGCAGTGATGTACAGTGGCTCTTCCCCATGCTTTAATTTTTAACATACTAATTTGCACAGCTCACTACTTAGAACAGTACATCATGCTAAGCTATGATTTGCTTTCAATTATGCTTTAATCTCAATGGTTGGTTCACACTTGATAGTAAGTCAAATGGCTGACTCGTACTGTATATAACAAAAACCTACGGTATCACACTTTGGCTCAATGCAACATGTGAATCTAATCAGAAGCTCGTACAGTCAGTCATCTGCTTGTTTCCAAATTCAAAGATTTCAAGGTTGCCAACTGACAATGCAAGAAAATATACCAGTTAATGGCGACAGGTTATACTTTTGGAGGAGTCAAAAATAAGGAAAAAAGCCAACTTTGGTGATGAGACATGATCCCAGGTTGTAATTGGTGAAGATAGGATACCGTTTTGAATTTATATCCATCAAGTTTAACATTACTCATCTAAGGCTCTAAAAGATGTCAGAACTCCAATTCCCAACATTCCCAGCCCAATCCTAAAAGGTTTAGCACACACCCAGGCCTTCAGGATTTAGGGCAAACCCTACCACTAAGCCAGTGTTTCCCAAGCTCAGTGGCTTTAATATGTGGACTTCAGCTCTCAGAATTCCTTAGTACTGTATAAAATGCTTCCTGGAGAATTCTGGGAATTGAAGTCCATGCATCTTAAAGTTTCTGAAGTGAGGAAACAGTGCACTAAGCAAAATGAGACAGATGCTGGGAGAATATATGTCACATGGAATGACCCGTGTCTCTTAAACTTGCTTTCTCCCTTCACATGTAGCTCAGGATACAGTTCTATTAAAGGGAGATTCAACTGCCAAATCAGTCGAATTCTGAACCTGTTTCGCAGCATCAGAGGCCAGGAAGAGAGGGGACAGTTACCATATTGGTTATTGAAGAAAACTATCTAAGGTAATCTATTAAATTTCTAGAGACTTTCTAGGCCTTCAGAAGACACCAAAGAGTGAACTCTCCTGCTTGAAATAATGGGTTCCACCACCAGTCAAGATCTCTCTCACTTCCTTTTGTAGAATTAGTAAAAATGATTTAAGAATTTAGTATGAGGGACAGGGATATCAATTCAGCTTTAAGGAGACAAAGAGTAAACGTAAGGTCTTTATTAAGACCATACTTGGAATACTGCATCCAGTTTTAGTCACAATATAAAAAAAATTGTTGAGATTCTGGAAAAGTGTAGAGAAGAGCAACAAGAATGATTAGGGGACTGGAGGCTAAAACATACTAAGAACGGTGACAGGAAATGGATATGTCTAATCTAGTGAAAAGGAGGACTAGGGGAGACATGATAGCAGTGTTCCAATATTTGAGGGGCTCCTACAAAGAGGGGTCAAACTATTTTCCAAAGCACCAAAAGGCAAGACAAGAAATAATAGATGGAAACTAACCAAGGAGAGAAGCAACCTAGAACAAAGGAGAAAGCTCCTAACAATTAGACCAATCAACCAATGAAATAACTTGCCTTCAGAAGTTGAGGCTTTCAAAAAGAGACTGGACAACCATTTGTCTGAAATGGTATAGCAGTGATGGCGAACCTTTTAGAGACCGAGTGCCCAAATTGCAACCCAACCCACTTACGTATCGTCAGGTGCCGGGTGGGCGTGGCCCATTGGGTGGGCATGGCCCATTGGGTGGGCGTGCCTGCGGTGGTAACGGCCGACTGGGCAGGACTAAAAAGTTCAATCAATCAATTCCAACTTTGCGAGATCTTTTTTTTCCCTGCAAGAAGTTGAAATTGACTGATTGATTGAACCTTTTTTTTTGCACACAGCGGCGGAGGCCTAAAGCGAAAAGGTTTTATAAAACCCAGCTGAAGGCCTAGGACTGGGGTGACGGCACGCGTGCCCACAGAGAGGGCTCTGAGTGCCGCCTCTGGCACCCGTGCCATAGGTTCGCCACCACGGGTATAGGGTCTCCTGCTTTGGCAGGGATTGGACTAGAAGACCTCCAAGGTCCCTTCCAACTCTATTATTCTATGTTCTAACCATCCAGGATGCTAAGTTAGTGTCCTCCAAGCACCTTGAGTCAGATTAGTGAGTATACACCATCTCTGATACCTCCAATACACCTGATGATAATGTGATTCCAGGTTCCACGGAAAACCTAAATCGGTATTTCTTAATCTTGGTACCTAAGGTGGGTGGACTTCAACTTCCAGAATCAGGATTCTGGGAGTTGAAGTCTACCCACCTTAAACTTGCCAAGGTTGAGAAACACTGAACTAAGTGCTTAATTGAACTCATTACCAAAAAAATAATGTTGGGGGGGAGCTTGTTTTTCTTTCCCTGGAGGAAGTTTGGAATAAATACCGGTTATGAGTTCCACTGAGAAACTAAAGATCTGGCACGACAGGTTTCTACGGTCCCGACCTACGGATCGAACGTTTCCTGGTGGGTCCAATTCATTACATCAAAGTAAGAGTCGACGGTTGACATTATTTTGTCCAACAACATTTGTTATAAGTCCTTTGTTTGTGTTCGACGAAGTTTAAGAGACTTTACCCCTATATTTATAGAACCCCTCATCTATTTCTCGACGACTTTTCTGAATGATTTACCACAGCACCAGATTAAAACTCCCATCATTCCCAGCCAGGACATCTGTTGACCCTATTACAGTAGTTGAGATAATAAGGTTGCATGTAATCTTCCTCAAAAGTTACCAATTGCAGGCTGATCTTGGCACCTAAGATGGGTGGACTTCAACTTCCAGAATCAGAATTCTGGGAGTTGAAGTCTACCCACCTTAAACTTGCCAAGGTTGAGAAACATTGAACTAAGCTGAGCATTGGAGGCATAATGAGAGGTCCTGGGAAGTTTCTTTTGATTTAATTCTATGTATGAATATGCTGCCCTTCAACAAACTGGCTTTCTCAGAGCATTATCCAACAAAATACAAACATGAAAGAAATATTTAAAAATGGCATGTAATTGCAGTTTCTTTTCTTTAAAAAAAATGGAGTAGTTAAAAGCTGGAGAGCAGTTTGAGTTGGCAAGTTTTAGCCTTTAGGGTGGGCTATGCGATTGTGTGTCCAATTCTGGCCTGGTACACTTCTCCCACAGCAGTGCCTTGCTTTGTTCAGCGTGTTAACTCAAATTTCTGTTTTCCCCTCCCTCCCCCCCTTCAAAGAACACACAGAAAAGGTTTTGAAATGTCCTAATACCATGGCTTAGCTCTGGCACTTCACAGTTTGACCAAAGGTCAGAATGAAATTAAGTATTTACATGGTCAAATTTGTTTTTTGCAGCTGTCCGGTAAGTTTAACTCTTCCCCAACAACTTCTGAAGAGAAAAGCCAAGAGAAAGCACACAAACATAGAAGGCTCCAGATAAAGAAGGAAACTCCAGAGATGATTTGCAAGAAGTTGAGTATTGTTCCACCCAACAAGATACACACTCCAGTTTGTCTGGCAACCCTTCATGTTGAGTTTATAGCAGGGCACTGTTTTTCCATTAAATCCATGGTTAGAAAGAGAAGGACCCATGAAGATGGTAGAACTTGCCGAGATGACCAAATTGACCTGTTTGATTAGAGAAAAGGCAGTATCTACATCTACTGCTGACTGGAAACCATTTATGGACTTTTTGCCTAGAATAGAAAACCATGAATTTCTGATCTACGGTTTTTACTATTAGATAGGATAGATTAGGGAAAGAAGTCATGATGTAACTTTACAGAAAAGAGTAAATTTACATTTGTAGTTATAACTGGTATAAAGATTGGACATTAGTTTATCTTTTTTCTTTCCTATTTTTCTTCTACCTTTTCTTTTTTTCTTTTTACACTTTAGCTTTCTCTTTTCTTTTTTTTCTATATTAGATTGCATTAATCTTCATTCTTGTTAAAACTTTCAGTAAAATCCTTTTTTTTAAAAAAAAAATAAATAGAAACCTTATAAAGTGTTTCATCCCAGCACAGCCATCGTATCAACACGCCTAGGGCTGATTACTTGCTTTGAAAGGGTTCAGGATGCTTAACCTATCTATTTTAGTGCTTATTTTGCTTGTAAAAAGAATTAGACATGCCCTTAGAACACAGCTATTTACTACAAATTTTGGTGATGCAATCCCAGGGGATTCAGAGTCTTGGGGGCCCTATATAACTGTTCCCACCTAACCTATAGCATTTTTTCTTTTACTCTATGCATGTTTGCTTTGAATTTAAGTTCTACTGAATCCAATAATATATTACATTTAGAAAACATAATTATCCTCCTTCCAATGGAGCTCAAAATGTGCATCTTATCCTTCCTCTAAATATACCCTATTTTCTAAGATTCTATGTTGTACATATTTCTCCTAAAGCAGAGATGGAAACCTTTTTAAGTTTTCATGCGGCTTCGGTTTTCATCAGACACAACCAGGGCAGAGATTACAGGAGTTCAACCAAATTTAAAGGGCCACAGCTTTATCATCCAGGCCTTAAAAACGTTAGGTTAAAATAAAGGAATAGCTTTTAATTATGAAGTTTAATTAGAATTGTAAACTTCCAAAATAATTCCATGCACTAAATAGCATTTTGCAGTAATGAGCTGATTGATAGTCATACTTTGCACTATGTCTTGAAACGCTGCAGCAACTATATCTGGCACCTACAAATGACCTCCCCCCCCAATATATCTTTATGCACAAATCATTTTAAAAATTCCTCTGCTGCTCTATTCCCTCCAACTCCCATCCAATACTAATATTTTGGATGATCTAACCCTGACCTCTTGTTTAGACTGTACCCCTAAAGTTATGTAAAGAGAGAAAATATTCAAGGCATTTTCTACTATCCAATTTCAAAGCCACAAGGTTTAACTGAAACCTGTTCAAGATTCTTTCATTGCTGTCCTGCTCTGTTATTATTATTATTTTATTATTTATTGAATTTATATCCCGCCCTTCTCCTTGCGGACTCAGGGCGGCTGACAATCAATTTAAAATACACCAAAAACAATTACAAAATTTAAAATTAGTTAAAAAGAAATATTTAAATGTTGTCTAATTAAAATATGATTAAAACCCCTCTAAAAAATTACCCTAGGCCAGTCCCGCTTGTTGGAATTCGGTACAGAATTCCCGCGCCGCCTTCCTTCCCTCTAGTCCCTAGTGGGACTAGAGACGGGGCAGCTCATTCCAGAGGGTGGGAGCTCCCACAGAGAAGGCCCTCCCCCTTGGGGTCGCCAGCCGGCACTGTCTGGCCGACGGCACCCTGAGGAGACCCACCCTGTGGGAGCGTACAGGCCGATGGGAGGTAATCTGTGTTGAATGATCTGTTTCTTGTTTCTGCATCTTTAGAAAGTATATTTATGAAAGAATTATGATTCTAATTTATAGGTTACAAGGCAGGCATGGGGAACTTTCAGCCCATGAGCCTACTCTGGTTATGAGTGAGGCCCTTCCACAAATCATCTTCCTTTTGAGATCTCCAGAGTTCTGCTTCTAAATGCTCCTTATAAAAAAAAACCCGCACTCTTTTAACTTTTTACCTCATCCTGTGGTTCTGACAGGGAAGGTAGCAGGCCGAAAGTCACATTTAAAACTGCTCTTCAAAGGCAGCTCTGTCTTGGCCACCCCATAACTTCTGCAAAGAAGGAAGTCATGGAGCAGCCAAAATTAGAAAGCCAACTTGTACATTTTGTGTTGGACCACATACCATACGCATGGCTATGGTACAGTCCATTTGGAAGTTTCTCCAACTGACGAGTGATGAAAGACACTTCCTGCTCAGCAAAGCAGGGATCACCAATTCCCTATCTTGATACCTTAACTCTTCTCCATACAAGATGAGCTGAAAATCCATTTATTTGTCACATTGTGGAAAGAAAAATGTATGCTAACAAGGATGAAACACTAACGGCCTTGTCCTCTGTCATCATCTGGCTTGCTCAGTGTATATATGTATGTAATAGATTCAGTTCTTTATTCAGAAGTAGATCCAGCCTTTAGACTGAAGCAATCCTATAAGTACACCATTGTGTGTCAACGGATCAAGAAAATGTTTGATCTTTATTGCACATGTTATGACTTCACAACTTCCACAGTGGGTTCATTTTCTTTCCTCTATCTAGCCACCCTTGAGAAGATTCAAAATTCCCATCCAGCTTGAAAATCAGTTCAGAATTTGGGGAGTTGCACCATTACCTCGGAAGGGCTACCAGCTTCCAGGTAAGAGCTGAACCTCAGTCTCTAATGTTATACATTTCTAAAGCTTGAGGACACTACCAAACCATCCCTCGAAAATAAGAACTAATGCCTCTTGGAGGCAAAATATATATAAGATCGGGTCTTATTTTGGGGGAAACACAGTATTCTCTAAACTTAGCACCTGAAGGCAGGACAAGAAGCAATGGATGAAACCGAATAAAGGACAAAACCAATCTAGAACTAAGGAGAAATTTCCTGACAGAATAATTAATCGGCGGAATGACTTGCCTCCAGAAGTCGTGGGTTCTCCAACTATGGACGTTTTTAAGAAGAGATTGGACAGCAGGGTTTCCTGCTTAAGCTAGACAAGAAGATCTCCAAGGTCCCTTTCAGTTCTGTTATTTTATTAAATCACAGCTGTTGATGGGTGAATCCAGCATAGATTTACTTGAAAACACTTCTAGTTCATCTCCATTAAAGAAATGAAGTCTGAAGCTAACCTGGATATGAGGGGTCCTTGGTGCTCTCTGAGTTTGCTTGCTTTCTAGTCTAGCACTGATGATGTTATCTAGTTTGGGTAATGAAATGCCTGTAAGAAAACAAGCAAGCTCAGAGACCAAAAAAATCCTTCATGTCTACCCTGAACTACAAATATTGTCCTTTATAAGTAACCTGGATGAGTTTACTCAGTAACAAACTCCAACGTACTCAACCAGTTTGTTTCTAGGTGCATTCAGTTGTAGCTACACATTGCAATCCTTCACATGCATATTATGTTGCATAAAGTTAACCTATAAATTAGAACTGGGAACTAATCTTGCTTGGGCAGCTCTGCTCTTCCCAAGCTTCCTATGCTTATTTGCTAGCATGGGTCAAAAAATCAAAGAAAAAGATCACCATTTATGTCTTGCCTTGAGATGATACCTTCCTAAGGGGAGAATCATGTCTGTGAAGAAAAAACACTTGGAACATGCTGGAACTCAGAAGAGTCACCCACACAGAGTTCTCTTGCTGCCTGCAACTCATTTCTCAAGAATCCACAGGAACGATCAATTCTATAATGGATTCCACATGGATTCCTCCATAGGACTTAAGACTACCCCTCACAAAAGTCTTGCCAAGCAATTAACCCAGGGGTCTTCAAACTTGGCCCTTTTATGACTTGTGGAATTCTGGGAGTTGAAGTCCACAAGTCATAAAAGGACCAAGTTTGAAGACCCCTGAATTAACCTATTGAGATAAACTGTGAAGCAGAAAATCAATCAAATGTACATATATATATATTGCAAAAGAAGAGTGAAAAACCCCGGAATCTTTTGTCAATATATTATTTAAGGGAGCATGATTAAAAATACAACAACAGTAATAATTTGCATAACATTGGAATATTTAAAGCTCTTTGCATTCCTTAGCAAAGGGAATCTTTTGAGGATGGTTATTTAAGGGAGTATGATTAAGAATATACAACCAGTAATATTCTGCATAACTTTGGAATATTTAAAACACTTTGCATTCCTTAGCTAATCCTCATCCTTACAAATTTATACAAAGTAATTTACTTTTAATAGCACACATGGAGAAAAGCAGAGAAACAAAAGCTTAATTAAAATTATGGCACAGACAATAGCAGAGCCACTACAGGTAGTCCTTGACTTACAACAGTTCATTTAGTGACCATTCAAGGTTACAGTGGCACTGAAAAAAGTGCCTTAGGTCCATTTTTCACACTTATGACGGCTGCAGCATCCCAGGGGTCATCTGATCACCTTTTGCAACCTTCTGACAAACAAAGTCAATGGGGAAGCCAGATTCATTTTACAACTGCAGTTATAACTTAACAACTGCAGTGATTCACTTAACAAATATGCCAAGAAAGGTCATAAAATTCACTTAACAAATGTTTCACTTAGCAACAGAAATTTTGAGCTCAATTAGGGTCGTAACCCGAGGACAACCTGTAATGCATTATCTCTGTTAGTCATTGTACTAGCAGCAGTTCTCAAACATTTTGGTCTCAGAATCCAATTCTTAAAAATGTTTGAGGACCCCAAAGGCCCTTTTCTTTCCATGGGTCACCTCTATTGAATTTTACTATATTAGAACTTAAAACTTAGGAATTTTAAAATAGTTGACTTTGTGGACCCTCTGAAAGGGTTCCGGAAACCCCCAAATCACATTTCTGTGAGAACCGCTGTACATTTCTATGAATAGGTACCATTTCAGGTGACTTACAGTGCTCCACGATACTTGATCCTACATTTTATAGATTTTTAATATTTGTAATCCAAGTTTCATCCTGACATTCTAATGCAGCATGCAATAAGACAAAGTATGTAAGTGATAGAATTGCCAAACCAATGTAGAATAATGGCAGGTCCCCATGTAAGCAATGCATCTCTGGAGGCAACCATATCAAAACTTAAATTGCCTGGGAAAATGCATACACTATAACCTGAGGTTGAAATTTAGAAAGTCCTTCCAAACACCACTAGAACGCATGGGGCCACTGAAAACAAGATCCTTTTCTGTGCAAACGCAGTATCTAATACAGGTGGCTTTTGCTCCTTTAGGGACATGCAATCTATACCCGTTAAATGGAAAATTACATATAATTTCAAATTATTAAGATAGCGGCAGAGCAGGAAAAGCTGCCTCTGAGTTTTCATCCCATCTGTGGAAGCTAAAAGAAGAAGGTCGTAGCTAAAATTCCTTTTTAATGCCCTGGAAATATTACTCAGGGGTTGCAACAAAGGCACCTGTTTCTTGCTACTCCTAGAATCGGAGTACGTACATTGGCAGCCCGGCAGCCTCCCAATCCTTTCCAGATGTTTGGAATTGTGTCAGCTCCCAGCATTCCCCGAAGATCCCGCTTTTGCCCTTCCAGGGCTCAAATTTTGCAACCGAATTTGCCCCGACGAACTTGGTAACGCTCCGCAGCGCGTTGTAAGTAAAACTTTCCACGAGCCCGTTGTAACAAAGCGGGTTACAATCAGACGTAACACGCAGCCCGGGAAGCTAACGGCCAGCCAACTGCGGGATGAGTTCAACAGGTCGAGTTCCCCGCCCAGAAACTTTCCCCCTAACTCACAGCCAGAGGCCCCTTGAGCCTCCGCTTGCAAAAGACCGCCGCCCCCCTCCTCTCTCCCTTACTTCCAGCGGGGCTAGTCCTCTGCGAGATGCGGCGACGAAACCAGGAGCCCCGATTCTCGCGCAGGGTGTGCCGAAGTGAACCGAGGGCTGGGTGGGGTTTTTCTTTGGAATAGTGTTAAGTGTAGCTGGCGGTGCTTTCTCAGCCGTTGGGTCGCTTCGTTTATTCATCCGCTGGCATTTGAGCCCGGCAGCTGAGACAAAGGGGGTCGGGGCAGCTGGTCGCGGGGGCGAAGAAGCATACTTCGCATCAGTCACAGGGCTTCGTTGTCCGCATAACCCCGGCCCCACCCAGAAGCCAGAAGGCGCCTCCTGCCACTTTCGCCCCTATGCCTAAAAGGTGTGTGTGTGAGAGAGAGAAGGATCTTAGATGGGTGTCCCAAAGGTGCTTTTTCAGGAATAGCCTGAAAAAAACCAGAAGACAAGCCCAGGATCCCCCCCCCAAAAAAGATCTTTACAAACTGGAACAATGGGCCCTATCCAACAACATGAAATTTAATGTGGAGAAAAGCAAGGTTTTACACTTAGGCAAGAAAAACCAAAGGTACAAATACAGATTAGGTGAAACCTGGCTCAAAAACAGTAACTTGTGAGAGGGACCTTGGAGTCCTAGTGGACGATCTCTTAAACATGAACCAGCGGTGTGCGGTAGCAGCCAAGAAAAGCTAATACAATCCTTGGTTGTATAAACAAAGGCATAGAATCAAAATCACATGAAGTATTAGTACCACTTTATAAAGCCTTAGTGAGGCCACATCAGGAACACTGCATCCAGTTTTGGTCACCACATTACAAAAAAGATGTTGAGACTTTGGAAAAAATGCAAAGAGCAACTAAGATAACTAAAGGCCTGGAGACTATAACACATGACCGGTTGAAGGATTGGCGTTTGGCTGGTCTAGAGAAAAGAAGGACTAGGGGAGACATGACGGTAGTATTTCAGTATTTGAAGGGCTACCACAAAGAAGAAGGGATCAACTTATTTTCCAAAGCACCAGAGGGCAGAACAAGAAACGATGGAAACTAATCAAGGAGAGAAGCAACCTGGAATTAAGGAGAGGTAACAATGAGGACAATTAACCAGTGGAACAGCTTGCCATCAGAAGTTGTGGGTGCTTCATCACTGGAGGTTTTTAAGAAGAGACTGGACAGTCACTTCTCTGAAATGGGATAGGGTCTTATGCTTGAGCAGGGGGTTGGACCAGAAGATCTTTAAGCTTCTCTAGAAGCTTCTTGAATGAGAAGCTAAATGTCTTCAAAGAAAAACAAGAAAGTCCAGTTGCCTCTTGAAAAAGCACCTTTGAGACAACCACAACCTGGATAACTGAGAATCTCAATAGACATCTTAGATGGGACAACTCACAACTAAAGCTAAAGTAACAAGTTTTTTTTTCTTTTGTTCCTTTACCAGCTTTGCTTCCTCCAACGAACCGTTGCGGCATCCCTGTGGTCACATGATCAAAATTCAGATGCTTGGCAATTGGGTCGTATTTATGACGGTCGCAGTGTCCCGGGATCATGTGATCAGCTTTTATGACCTTCTGACAAGCGAAGTCAATGCAGAAGCCAGATTCACTTAACTGCCAATTGCAAGGATTCAGTTAACAACAATGGCAAGAACCGTCGTAAAATGGGACAGAACTCACTTAACAAATGTTTCGCTTAGCAGCATAATTTTTGTACCCAGTAGTGGTCGTAAATCGAGGACTACCTGCACTAACCTCTCCTGGCCGGTGGTGATGTACAGTGAAAAAACACAGGAGTGCAGCAACCCTTTAAAATCACAGAACTGGCAATCAGGCGCAGAAGAGTTTGGGAACACGGGGCCAGGCTTTAAACTAAGCCACAACCAAGCAGGTTGCTGACTTTGGAAACTCTGCCCAACTGGATAGAATGTAATTACCCAAGATTAACTAACCATGGTTCACTCAGATAGGGCTACGGGGTCTGGATTGCAGAAATTCGGGGAACCGATAGAGGGCAGCTCACAGACATACAGAGACTCTTTCCTGCCGTCTATTTGTCCTCCGGAGTTAAGGTAACCGAATAAACTGATTTTTAAAAAAAATTTTATTATCGCAGGACACACACCCCCCCAACACACACGGAAACAATGCACGGGTACACAGGCTAGGCCAGTGATGGCGAACCTTTTAGAAACCGAGTGCCCAAAACCCGCCTCGCCACCCATCACCTCCACGGCCCGCCACAACAGATCACCCAGGCGGCCCAGCAGCATCATGGCGGCCATGCCCTCTGTCTGCACCCTGCAGCATCATCTGTACGCGATGGGGCGTGAGGGTGGAGTCTTGTCCCCACTGCCCGGCTGCCATGTCCTTGGCTGTGCTGCTCTGCACAGGCTGCGCCCAGGGCGACTCTCCTCTGGGGGGGCTGCTGGTGAGGAGGGGGCCATGGGAGGTGGCGGGGCTGTGGTGACGGCGTGCGTGCCCACAGAGAGGGCTCTGAGTGCCACCTCTGGCACCCGTGCCATAGGTTCGCCACCACTGGGCTAGGCAGTATCATGCAGCACACTAGCTTAAAACTGTCGGAATACACACAGTCATTATTGTTAAGCTTCGGTATGAGATCAATGTTGTTGCTAACTGGAGGGGCTTTGCATCTGTTTTAAATCCCGGAGGCCGCTTTCAATAGTCTAATCTAGGTATGAAGCTCTTGGGAATAAACAATCTCTCCTAATAGGAAGAATGAACAGGCGTTGAATAAACGCATTTTAAATAAATGAAGTCATGTTAGCTGCTCTCAGTCTAAGGGGTGGAGAGTAACCTTTGTGGTCATTTGAAATCTCCAGGCTTGGATTCCTGTGTTTTGGCCCTGAAGTTAAGCTTCATTAAGGATGTTGGTCCCAGCACGGCTCCACGTCCTATCCCAATCTCGACCCACTAAGGTAGGAGAGACTTCTGGGAGTGCAAATAAGGACTTTAGCCATATCTCCAGTGCCCTGTGGTGCAAACCACAGTGACATCATGTGCTTCACTGTGTCATTTGAGTGATGATGTCACTGCCCCCCTGTACAGGTAGTCCTCGACTTACAACGGTTCATTTAGTGACCGTTCAAAGTTACAGCAGCACTGAAAAAAGTAACTTATGACCATTTTTCATACTTAATGACAGTTGCGGCATCCCATAGTCATGTGATCAAAATTCAGATGCTTGGCAACTAACAACTTCAGTGGTTCACTTAACAACTGTGACAAGACAGGTTGTAAAATGGGGCAAAACCCATTTAACAAAGGTCTCACTTAGCGACAGAAATTTTGGGCTCAATTGTAGTCATAAGTCGAGGATTACCTGTGTATCTATGGGTCTTTCTTTTCTGGAATGCACTTATCAACTAACACGGACTTATCTTTGTAGGGGCCCCTGAGCTACAAGTTAGCCAACTACATTTTAGCATTTTGCACACCCAGCCTGTGGTTCATTTGCAGTTCTGGGCATAACATGAACCCTAAATATTGGACTAATGCAGTAAGCTATGATTCAGTTAATCATGGCTGATCAGCATGCTGCAGAGTCACTGCTACCACTAGGCAGGAAGATAAAGTTGCTCTTGAACTCAAAGCATTATCTCTCTGAGCACACAACATTTACAGAGGACATGATAGCCGTGTTCCAATATCTCAGGGGTTGCCACAAAGAAGAGGGAGTCAAGCTATTCTCCAAAGCGCCTGAGGGCAGGACAAGAAGCAACAGATGGAAACTAACCAAAGAGAGAACCAACCTAGAACTAAGGAGAAACTTCCTGACAGTTAGAACAATTAACCAGTGGAACAACCTGCCTCCAGAAGTGATGAATACTCCAACACTGGAAGTTTTTAAGAAGAGACTGGACAGTCATTTGTCTGAAATGGTATAGGGTTTCCTGCCTGAGCAGGGGGTTGGACTAGATGACCTCCAAGGTCCCTTCCAACTTTATCATCACCATCATCATCATCATCATCATCATCATCATCATCATCATTATTATTATTATTATTATTATTATTATTATTATTATTATTATTATTATTATTATTATTATTATTATTAAGAATACTACCGGTAGATTCTGAGGGCAAAATCTGGGCCACTTTTTCCAAACATCTGTCAAGCTCAAGCTGAACATTATGTGCAATGCATATAAAAAGCAGTAGATTTTCCATACTATGACCCCTTAACATTTTTTATCCCCTCATCTGCGGATATCTGTTCTTCAAACCTCTTTTTTTTTTCTGGGAATCCCAAATTCTGTGCTTGATGCCCACTTTTCTCCTTGTCCCTCCATCGGTTGCAGGAAAATATCACTTTTGTTTGCTATCTTGCATTGTTTGCTTGCAAAGAGGGGTTGGAATGCAACTGCTGCCTCTAGGTTGCCCACCTCCCCCACCTGGGAGCCTGCAAATAAGAAAGGCAATATTAAGATGAAAGGGATGAATCACTGGTCTTACCTGGCTTCTGGGTGGTGGCCAAATCTCTAGGTAGATCGAGGGAAGAAAGTTGGACCACCCTCCTTGGAAACTTATTGGTCACAGGAAATTTTCTGTCTTCCTTGGTTTCCACAGTTGTAGCTCTTGGGCATCAGTATTGGGGCACTGTACCTCGCTTTTATTTGTGCCGGTCGCCTCTCATCTTCCTTCTCTAATGCTACCTATTCCTCTCAGCACTCCTTCTGACTGCTCCCCACTTTTGTTATCACTCTCTTTCTCCACCCACTCTAGTCCTCTTATCTAGTCTTCTCTTCTCCACCTACCCATTTCCCCTCCAATCCCCCTCTTGTTTGCCTCTAGTTTGTTCAGCTTCCTAGCTCTTAGACATTGCAGTCTTCAATCCCCTGTGATTAATCTTCCTAATCATGGTTTTCTCTCCCTCTGTTCTTCTGGCTTTTCCTCTGCAGCTTTAGAGATTGAGAGGAGAGAAAGAATAAAGGAAAGCTATTGAATTTCAGTCCTGAGGATCTATCACTCCACCTTCCTGGGGGCTTGGCTTGNGACTGGTGAGCTGGAATGGGTTTGATGTCCCCTTGAGGTTGGGAGAAGAAGCCACAGCCTCTGGCACCACCTGGTGGCTAAACCCTTCTAAAAAATGGGCCATTGTTGCATGAAAGGCCATCTGCTTCTTAAATATTTTTGATTCTTAGCCCATCCATGTATCTGGCAGGGCTAGTAGAGTTATTTTAGATTGTTTTTTTTTATATTAGGGGCGAGGCAGCAAAACAAAATAGCAGTAGCATTGAAAGATACTTGAATTTCCTTTCCTGAATCAAACTTCATTCCTGCTGAAAAATGAAAAATAAACTCAGTTTCATTTATTAGAACCAGGAATAAGTTTTGTAAGATGGTGACAAATTTCTGTACAAATGCAGAGACTTTAAACTGATCTTAACGCAAAATACCCAAAACTTCCCCAAAGCAGCAGAAGTTAATTATGGCCAGATCAATATTCCTCCAAGAGATGAAAAGCAAACATGCTGTTTATGAAAAGTTCAAAGTAGTCTTTTTTGATCTGCTGGGCTCCAGATGTGTTAAGATTATAGCTTCCAATTATTTCTGTGAATCATAGCCCTAATATGAAAGACAACGACTCTGACCAAGTGTGAGTAAGAGCCCATATTAGGTAAGACACTGCAGTGATAACAATGGCAAAATGTAGTTATTTTTCCGTTGTTCCATTTGCAGATAGTCATCTAGTCACTTAATCTTTCCTAAGGAAGGCTGAGGCACAACATCATCTACAGAGCTACTATGAAGAATATTCCGAGTACTTGATGGATAAGGTCACTCTGATCTCCTTGGAATTGAACTCTGACTGTGCAAGTCCTAAAATCTGATCGCGTATTAGAGATTCATGTCCTCCTAGTTAGTGAAGTATATCTGGGAGATGATCTGTGGTTGTGTCCTTGTGGTGGTGTCATCATCCTTAAGGGAAGAGGTGGTTTTGCCTGCCTTGAAGTGGCAGTAGTACACTGTTTCTTCAAGAAGCCATTGCTGGACTCAGTAGTTCTGAAAAATTTTTGTCCAGTTTCTAACTTCATTTTTAAGGGAAGATTTTTGAAAAGGTTACTGGGCTATGGATTCAGAGGGTCCTGGAGGAAATGGATATCAAGACCTTTTTCAGTCATAGTTCAGATTGGAAGATAGTATTGAGACATCATTGTTTGCATTTGTTGATGACCCCTGGTGCAGCCTGGAGGGAGGTCATACAAATGCCTTGGTCTTCCTTGATTTCTCAGCAGCTTTTGATAGCATTTATCATGGTAGCCCTCTGAATGGTGTACTTGGATTAGGAATAGGGAGCATAGTGGTATGGTTATCCTGCTTTACTATGGTTGATTCGATTCAATGTTGGCGAGGAGGCACAGGAGAAAGATTGAGCCTGAAGCCTCTAAAGCAGGAGTAGGCAAACTTGGCTCTTTTATGACTCATGGACTTCAACTCCCAGAATTCCTGAGCCAGCATTCCTGGCTGGCTCAGGAATTCTGGGAGTTGAAGTCCACGAGTCATAAAAGAGCCAAGGTTGCCTATCCCTGCTCTAAAGTAAGGCCACCCATCGGCTTGAGGTCTGAATTCTGGGAGTTGAAGTCCACAGATCATAAAGGGGCCATTGCAGCCCACCCCTGCAATAAACCATGCAAGAAGTCCCAAGACTTGCAGAAGGGATCAGGCACAATGAACTAGCCAGTTTCTCAGGATCTGCAAACGCTCCTTCACCACGTTCCCCTAAATTAACACAAAGAAGACGGTATAGCTGCTGGTCACACTTCCTGTATGCATTCTAGCTCACGTGGAATCTCGTCTCCTCCATCAGCCCATATCCTGTGATAATTAAGCACAGCAAGTATGTGCAGAGTTGTTTGGCTGAAGTTTCTTTGAATGTTTCTTTCTTTTGGGCGGTTTCTGCAAATGTCAGTTTTCCAGTTCGATTCCTATCTCTTCCTAGCATACAGATGGTGTTTTTTAATTATAGAAGTAGCGTTTCTCTGTCTGAATTTCAGAAAGTGATAGCGTAATGGATGGCTTAGTTCCGTATCCTGACAATAGTACCGTATCCTGACATTTATCAGACTTGACTTTAGAACCCACACATTTTGTCCTTGATGTGAATCTTTTATAATTCAACATAGTTTATAGGGGGGTCGTTGCTGTGTTCACACTTTGTACTAAACCATGATTTACTTAACCATAGTTTTCTGAATACATTTAGATTTAGGGGAGCAAACTTTGGGGAGCAATGCAGGACTATTCCCAAAAGTTGGTAAAAGGATACTGATGGACCAGAGACAGAGATTTATTCAACCTGCTTAACTTATTCAACTTGCTGAATTGAGTATTATTCAAGTGCACAAACATCTCAAAATTCAGCTGCCAGCCTGACCATTGCAAAGCATTCTGAGAGGTGAAATCTCACAAGGAGGGTTGTCAGTCTAGAAAAATCTGGTCTAATTCCTAGCCTTGATGAATCATGATCGATTCTACAGCAGTGTTTCTCAACTTAGCAAATTTAAGATGCAGGGACTTCAACTCCCAGAATTCCCCAGCCAGCAGGCTGACTGGGAATTCTGGGAGTTGAAATCCATGCATCTTAAAGTGGCTGAGGTTGAGAAACACTGATGCCCAGGTGTGCCCAAGTTAGAAAGGTAAAGATTCCCACAGACAAGGAAATTAGAATGCATATCCGCTTCCAGAATAGTCCATGTAATTGGTGAAAGTCAATATCTTCTACCAACAACTCATACCTTTGTGATCTCTGACAATACAATCCTGTGCATCTCTTCACAGAATTATTGTTCTACTGAGTTCAGTGCCTCTTGCTTCAAGCTAAGCACATATAGGGTTACAGATTGAGTTCTGCTGGTGAAAGAATCCATCAAGTTCTACTTCTGATCTGCTAATCCTTTGTTATCCTCATAATCTTGTTTTTTTAAACTCTATCCCATTCTGGTATCTCATTTCAGCCTACTGTACCACCAAGCAGCAGGACACTTCCACTGATGCTCTTTCTTCCACCTGCTTCACACAGTTGTGCATAGATTTTCCCATGTTCTCTCCTCAATTTGTTCTCATATGTAAAGACATAGCTATAAATTGATACCAGGTTTAGGCAAATATTTTTATTTCATTCAATTCAATTTAGGCACTGCCTGATTCCAAATCAACTCTGAGTGGCTCACAATATACAGGTAGTCCTAGACTTACAACAGTTCATTTAGTGACCATTCAAAGTTACAACTGCACTGAAAAAAGTGACTGTTTTTCACACTTATGACTATTGCAGCATCCCCGTAGTCTTATGATCAAAATTCAGATGACTGGCAACTGACTCATATTTATGACAGTTGCAGTGTCCCGGGGTCACATGATTATCTTTTGCGACCTGACAAGCAAAGTCAATGGGGAACCAGGTTCACTTAACAATTGTATATCTAAGTTAACAACTGCCTTGATTCACTTAAAAAGTGTGGCAAGGAAGGTCGTAAAATGGGGCAAAATTCAATTAACAACTTTCTCGCTAAGCAACAGAAATTTTGGGCTCAGTTGTGGTGGTAAGTGGAGGACTATCTGTAATAAACCATAAAAAGTGCCGGTTTAGACCCACAACAATAAACCACACTAATTAAGGAATCTACAATAACGCTCCCATCAACACTAACAGGACAAGCCACGGACTAGTATATAAACAGAGCAAACTTCATTTTCTTCTAGCCCTGATGGTGTTATCTAGTTGGGTACTGAAAGGTCTGCAAGAAAACAATAGATGCCAGAGAATACCAAGGACACCGAGCTACAAAAATTATCTTCTATTGGTACCATAAAAATTTCAAAAGATAATAGGATAGGATCAAGTTACTCCAAAAAAAGGCCCCACATCTGAAAGGGTACTTTATCCATGTCAACCCCAAGAGAGCATTGGACAACAAGCAGGGAGAACAAGCAGGCTTCACACAATACCAGCAGTATGGAGGCCTCATGGATTTTAATAATAATAATAATAATAATAATAATAATAATAATAATAATAATAATAATAATAATAATAATAATAATAATAGTAAAGTTGGAAGGGACCTTGAAGGTCATCTAGTCCAACCCCTGCTCAGGCAGGAAACCCTATACCATTTCGGACAAATGGCTGTCCAGTCTCTTCTTAAAAACTTCCAGTGTTGGAGCATTCA
>NW_015386395.1:1937124-2031280 GCF_001527695.2 Protobothrops mucrosquamatus
TGATGAGTTCCCCATCTATCCCCTCATCCAAATCGTTGATGAAGATGTTGAAGAGCACTGGGCCCAGAACAGAGCCCTGGGGCACCCCACTACACACTTCCCTCCATGTAGATGTGGTTCCATTGAGGACCACTCGCTGAGTACGGCCGGTCAGCCAGCTACGGATCCATCTGGTGGTGATGCTGTCTACCCCACATTTCTCTATCTTGTCAAGTAGTAGGTTGTGATGTACTTTATCAAATGCCTTACTGAAGTCCAAGTAAATTATATCCACAGCATTCCTCTCATCCACTAATTTTGTCACTTGTCTGTAATCTCATTCCAAAGGGCAGCACCATGAGAGAAAGCATGATCCTGTGTATCCCAATAAATAGGACTATTTAATTGAAGGAACCAGTTCTGTCAGCCAGACAGAAACCTTGAGAAATAAATGGTCCCTCAAATAATCTGGCTGTATGCCATTTAGGGCTTTATAGGTGACTAGACAACCCATGATCCCTTGGGTTATGGTTTCAGAGATATTCCCTTATCAGATTCCTCAATGCCTTCAGCAATGACAGAGCTTCTAATGTACTGGAAAGGTTCTTAAAAATTCAGGGAGATAATCAGAGAGTTATCTGTCTTGAACAGAGCCCACGTTGATCTGTAGAGCACAGTCAAACATCAGGAGTTGACCACAGGAAATGTTTTATGACATTTGTCAAATTTCAGTTCTACAAGAGTCAGAAGCCCCAGATTTTGGATGCATTCTGTAAATTAGCCCATTTGAGATACCTTACTTCAAAATGTTTTGTCCCATAATGTACCATTTTGTCCAATTAAAGGTTACAGACATGAGAGTTTTAGTAGTATATAGATCACCAGCATCTTAAAAGCACCTAGAAACAAACAGGCAACCAGTGCACCTTGGGAATCAGAGGCTCATGTGGGCATACTCATCATGCCCATGCCCCTTTATTCTGGACCTGTTGAAGCTATTCTTCAAAGCACCTGAGGGCAGGACAAGAAGCAATGGATGGAAATTAATCAAGGAGAGAAACAACCTTGAACTAAGGAGAAATTTTGGGACAATTAGAACAATTAATCAGTGGAACAATCTGCCTCCAGAAGTTGTGAATGCTCCAACACTGGAAGTTTTTAAGAAGAGACTGAAACCATTTGTCTGATAGGGTTTCCTGCCTGAGTAGGGAGTTGGACTAGAAGACCACCAAAGTCCCTTCCAATGTTGCTGTTGTTATCATTATTATTATGTTTCTGAGGGTTTTTTTCAAGAGCAGCCCGATGTAAAGCATATTGCAGTAATTAAGCTTTGAAATTACTAGGTTATGAGATCAGAAGCTCCCCATCCAGTAAGGGACACACCCCTTTGTATAGGTGTATGCCTAGTTAAAGTATCCTCATTGATTTCAATGGGATAAATGAATTGGTTAAATTGCCAGTTCAGCTAGTTCACAAAATGAAAACAGATTGGAGAGAATAAAGAAAAGAGAAAATGAAACTAGAAAGTGACGTATTTTTTCCTGATCTGTTTCTAAATGCTCGCAAAAGTATCCATATATAATTAATTCTCTCTGTTCTGTCTTCATCAGATCATACCGAGAATATTATTTTTAGGTCTGGACCCTGCATTTTAGGCTGAACACAGAGAAATTACGATAAGAAATATAAAGAAAAACTTATAAGGAAAAGTTGGAGGCATTGACCTGGAGAAGGAAAGACTGCAGGGCATAAACGTCTTCACAAACCACGAGGATGCTAAAATGGACACATGTGGCATGAGATAATTGTGCAAATGATACAAATTAGGTACTTTTGCATCATTTCATGTCATGACCTGATGCAAGTACATTATTCATGTTATTTGGATGACTGTGTTGCACTGCATGTTGTGGCATGCTCTTAGTATAGAAAATCCTTTAGTATTTTAAAAATCCTAAAAGACATTAAATAGAAGAAGAGGACGACAGAGAATGAGGTGGTTGGATGGAGTCACTGAAGCAGTAGGCGTGAGCTTAAATGGACTCCAGAAGATGGTAGAGGACAGGAAGGCCTGGAGGAACGTTGTCCATGGGGTCGCGAGGGGTCAGACATGACTTCACAACTAACAACAACAACAATAACAAAAGACATTAACAGACATCAGAACTTTGGTGTTTAATATTTAAAGGACTACAGCTGAAGGAGCAATTGAGGGTCAGAGGTGGTTAAAAAAAAGCAAAGAATATTAATAATAATTTGTGGGGGGAAGACTTAATTATTTCCTGAGCTTTAATTGCTTGCTAGGAATGCCAAGTATTTATGCTCATAATCTTA
This sequence comes from Protobothrops mucrosquamatus, assembly GCF_001527695.2. Lineage (NCBI taxonomy): Eukaryota > Metazoa > Chordata > Lepidosauria > Squamata > Viperidae > Protobothrops > Protobothrops mucrosquamatus. Next base: position 1,939,438 of record NW_015386395.1, read on the forward strand.
GGTTCACAAGGATGAAGGAATCTAGGAATATGGTAATCACATTTGTTCATCCAATGATGACAGACAAAATTATTTTAGAAGAAAGATAAACAAGCAAAGAGAAGTATTGTTCATTTGCATAAAGTATAAGAAAGAAAGAAAGAAAGAAAGAAAGAAAGAAAGAAAGAAAGAAAGAAAGAAAGAAAGAAAGAAAGAAAGAAGGAAGGAAGGAAGGAAGGAAGGAAGGAAGGAAGGAAGGAAGGAAAGAAAATACATATAGAATTAATCACCCCTTCATGACAACAAGTATAAACAATTTTAGCACCTTATCACCTTCTTTTAAAATACAACAAACTCATAACTCATCTCTTTCTATAAACAGATCCTTAAGACCTTGTCATTGTCATTCAGTCAGCAAAAGTCCATCAAGGATTACTAGAAATAACAACATAGCTATTTTAACCTTGATCCAATGAACTCACATCATATTCCTTCCTTTTACTTTTAACAATGTTGATCTTTAATCCCTTCAGATAATGTCCTAGAACTTAAATCCTTCAGAACTTTTAACGGATCTCTTTTGTATATCCAATATAGAACAAAATCTGTCTTTTGATTTGCTATTTATTTATTTATTTATTTTCCTGCCCCTCTATTTCTCCACAACAACAATCGACTTTGAAGTGGGTTGGACTGAGTGGGTTGGTCTGAGAGAAAAAGTGACTTCTTTTTAATCAATAAAGTATCATCTGGTTTCATTTGTATATCCAGCGTAACATCTTTTTCCATATCATTCCTCTTAAATCCACTTTTAAATCCACTTTCAGATTAGTCTCAGTCTTGCCCAGTAAAACTTGTTTCTCTTCAATAATGTATTTTAAAGACAATTTATCAATAATAGTAGAGATTTTAAAGATTAATTTCTGGATCCTTTGCTCACCAATATTTTGCAATATGTCCCATGTTAAAATATTTTTCTTCATTTTGTGTTGGTAAGTCAAATTTAAGTGCTCTTTTCCTCTAATTGTAACCTTTAGTTCCTTCTAGTTTCCGTTATTGTCTGATGTTCAAATTCTCATTTTACCATGTTTTAATAGTTTAAAGCAAAAACATGTTCCCATATAAAAGAATCTTATGATTAATTTCATAATCTTATTTCAGTCCATCTGGACCTTTAATCCAAAAGTAAATTTCCATAATCAATATTCTAATCTTTCTGGTGTTTATCCCAAAAGAAGTATTTTTTTGTCCATAAATGTATTTTTTTTTTTAAAAATTCACTAAGAATTAAATGAAACTCAACCATTGCATGTTATAAAATTTATCAGTTGAAAGATTCTTAATAGTTGAAAAGCAATGAATAAGCAGTTTCCAAAAGTGACTAAGAAATGAAGCTTGGCAATACAGATAGTCTTCTACGTACAACCACAATTGAGCCCAAAATTTCTGTTGCTAAGTGATCAGGCTTGTCAGATGCTATAATTTTTCTATCCTGCTCTATGGAGTAGAGAGTTGGTCTCTGACAGAAGGCCACCTGAAGAGACTAGAAGCATTTGAAATGTGGATTTACAGGCGGCTGTTACGTATAAGCTGGGTTGACAAGATCAGAAATGAGGAGGTGATAAGCCGCCTGGGAAAGCCAAGGAAAATCATCAAAACAATTAAAAAATGAAAATTAGAATATTTTGGACATGTGATGCAACACCCAGAAAAATGTGGCATACTCCATTTAATCCTCCAGGGAAAGATTGAAGGCAAACGAGGTCCAGGCAGAAGAAGAATACCATGGCTTCAAAATCTAAGGGACTGGTTTGGACAAAACTCAGCAGCACTTTTTTGTGCGGCTGCTGATAAAAATAGGATCGCCAACATGATCGCCAACTTCCGATAACGGATATGGCACAAGAAGAAGAAGAAGTGAGACATTTGTTAAGTGAATTTTGCTCAATTTTACGACCTTCCTTGCCAGAGTTAAGTGAATTACTACAGTTGTTCAATTAGTAATATGGTTGTTGAGTGAACTTGCTTTCTCTTAACTTTGCTTGTCAGAAGATCGCAAAAGGGGATCACATGACCCTGGGACACTGCACCCGTCATAAATATGAGTCAGTTGACAAGCACCTGAATTTTGATTACATGACCACAGGGATGCTGCAAAGGTCGTAAGTGTAAAAAATGATCATAAGTCCCTTTTTTCAGTGCCATTGTAAGATTGGTCACTAAATGAGCTGTTGTAAGTCGAGGACTACCTGTACTTTATGTCCATAAGACTACACTGTGGCTATGAGCTTAGTGAAACCAAGCAAAGTCAATTGGGGAAGGCAGATTCACAGCCACATGATTAACTTAACTGCAGTGAGTTGCTTAACAACTGTATTGTTTTCTGGTAAATCAACAAGAATGGATCATCAGGGGAGGGAATGTACCATAAGGCAGCAGAGAAACATTAAGCAGAAGTACTATTTGTTTTATAAACCTTTGTTGAAAATATGCAAGATAAAAATGTGTTAGACATTAGGAATTCCCACTCAGAGCAATTTACATATTATTCAAATATTTATACATAAGAATAGACTACATTTGACTAATCTGTACTAATGCAAATTAAGCTAACATCATACCTGTCTGTGTATCCGATCAGATACTATGGTAGTAATAATGCAGCTACAGTTAGATATATCTATTCCTTTTAACTACTTGGGTTGTTTTAATTGTACATTAATTTTCAAACATCAGCAAAAAACCCATTAATTTCACTCTTTAAGTTTTTCGGGGGAAGGGTTGATTTAGAAAATTATACAAGGTAAAACTCTAATAAGTCAGAGGCGATGGAAGCAGAGGAAAGACAAAAATATTTTTGGTAGTTTTCTGGTTTTTTATCTTTTGACTTTTTTTGGTATTCCTTGTATTATTTATTTTTCTTCTTTTTCTTTTATGATGAAATTGTTATCTGCCTAGCGCATGGCTGTCCAACCTTTTGGCTTGCCTGGGCCACATTGAGTTTAGAGGAATTGTCTTGGATCACATGTAAAATAAATAGTATAGTTAATGTATATAAACGTAAATAAATCACAATAATGTTAAAAGTTGTGGGGCCACATTACTAGCAGTTTAGGGCTGCATGTGGCCCGTGGGTGGTGAGTTGGATCCACCTAGCCTATTGGGACAGGATAAAATACATAAAATTTGGGATTAAAACTGCTAGAAGAAATATCAACAACTCAGATATGCTGATTATACAATTTGATGGCTGGAAGAAAGGAAGGCTTAAGAAATTGTCTTGTTGAATCTGAGAATAAAATGGCTAGTCTGCAGCTGAATATTTCAAATCTAAAATTATGTTAGCAAGCAATACCAATCGAATCCAAATAGGTAAAAAGAAGCTGGAGTAGTAAGTGTATCTTCATCTTCCTAGATTTAATCATTATAGGTGAAAGGAGTAGATTATTAACCAGAAATTTCTAATGAGTCTAAAGGTCGATAGAAGAAGCCACCTGAAAGTCATAAATTCTGACAAGTGAATTTCATACAAATATGAAAAGCAGAAGTTGCTAGCTAACTGAAACCGCAAGTAGAGTAGAAACAAAAAAACTGAGGATAAAGTTTAGAGTTTAAGGTAGCAAAGGTATAACTGCAAACAAATATAGAGATAATTATAAGAATTGAGCTTTGCTAATAGAAAATTAGATGGTGATAGATGTGCACAAAGGGGCTTCCTGGAATATGGGAGGGGGCAATGGTTTTAGGCGGTCCGAGTTAGTTTATCGGATGATTAGGGAAGGGGCGTTGAGTGCGATATGGGAGGGGGGAATCTGCATGGGGGGGTAGGATACAAAAGTGTGTCAAACAGCTCTTTAAGGTGTGGCTGGACTCCTACATGTGTTTCTGCTCACCAAGCCTTTGCAAATGCTTCTTTTTAAATAAAACTTTGTTGCTGGAATTCCAATTGAGTTTGTTTGTTTTGGGATCTTGAGCCATGTTCCAAACATAGGTAGCACTTAGTTTATGACCATAATTTAGGCCAACATTTCTGTAGCTAAGCAAGACAGTTGTTAAGTGAGTTTTGCCCCATTTTACAACCTTTCTTGCCACAGTTATTAATACAGTTGTTAAGTTAGTGACATTGTTGTTAAGTGAATCTGGCTTCCCCATTGACTTTGCTTGTCAGAAGGTTGCAAAAGTTGATCATATAATCCCCGGACACTGCAACCATCATAAATATGACTTGGTTGCCAAGCATTTGAATGTTGATCATGGAGATGCTGCAACAGTCATAAATGAAAAATAGCCATAAATTAGGGGTCCCCAACCCCCGGTCCAACTCCTGGGCCGCGGCATGCCAGCAACTAGTCCGCACAAACAAGCAAAGCCCCATCTATGGGATACAGGCAGCACATAAACCCACGCACTCTCCGGTCCGTGGAAAAACTTTTCTCCACGGAACCGGTCCCTGGGGCCCAAAAGGTTAGGGACCCCTACCATAAATCACTTTTTCCAGTGTCGTTGTAACTTTGAACAATCATTAAAGAATGGTTGTAAGTCAAGCCCTATCTGTGTAGTGCAGAGACATCATGCTGACAGTACAATAAATAATGTATTGTCAGTGCTATTATTTTTTCGTGGAAACATAGAACTGTGAAAGCTGGACCATCAGAAAGGCTGAATGAAGAAAAAGCAATACCTTTGAATTGTAGTACTGGAGAAAAATTTTGACAATACCCAAGACTGCAAGAAGATCCAACAATTCAATAGTAGGTGAAGTAAACCAGGCTGGTCACTAGAAGCACTAACAATGAAACTAAAGCTTAGATTTTTTTATGTATATAATGCAAAAAATAAATAAAGTAAAGTAAAGTACAGTAAAGTAAAGCAAATAAAATAATAAAATAAAATAAAATAAATAAAATAATAAAATAAAATAAAAGCAAGAGTTAATGGAAAAGACCCCAGTCTAGGAGGTAATATAAAAAAATAGGCCCAGAGAAGAGCAGATGACTAGATATTAATACTGATTGCACAAGCATGAGATTTAAAGAATCTAAATAAGCAATAATTGACAGATAATCCTGGCAAAATGTGGTCTATTGTGTCACAAAGAATCAGAAGTGCCTGAACAACTTCACAGCAGCAGCAGGTGCAACAACAACAGATTACAAATGGCATGTTTTAATTGTTTCAGAAGGAACCCGAGATGTTGGATTGCATCTTCATAACACATTTCCCTGTACAATATAAAGACTGTCTTCCTGTCAGGTGCATACACGAATATACTAATGATTCCACTTTTCATCTTAATTCATGTCTGTTTATCCTCATCTCCAGATGTGCTGACCATCAATTTTTGTCATCTCTGGCCAACTGAAGGGGTTAAAAATTGATGTTCAACACAGTTCTAAAAACAACATGGAGAAGGATCCAATCACCGGGGACCAGAAGAAGTTTAGTCTTCTGAGCTTTTGGACTCGTGCAAGAGCCCATTTTCAGGGAACTTCTCTCTCACCAGAATTTCACTGATGGGAGAGAGTTTCCCTCAGGATGGGCTCCAGCAAGAGTCCAAAAGATCGGAAGACTAAACTTCTTCTGGTCCTGGTGACCGACCCAGATTGGATCCTGCAACATTATCCTGGGACATGTATGTTCACCTTCATTTATAAGGTGGAGAATACTGATATATAGACTGTGAATTTGGAGTGTTTTGCAGATGTAAACCAGAAGAATATAAATGTATGCCTTTCTAGAAGAACTGACATTTAATACCAAGGATACAGTAGCACAGGTGCGAACTGCTCAAACAGGTTGTTAACAATAAGTTTTAAAGCCGAGCAGCCATACTTTCTATTTTAGAAGTGAATGTAGTCACAGTCTATTATGGAAAAAAAACACATGAACTCCTGTGCCCTTTCCCTGTTGCACATGCAGATTAGTGTGTGTGTGTGTATTTATGAGTGTGTTTGTGTATGCATAGTACAACCATAGCAACTTTTAAGATGTGTGGACTTCATCTCTCAGAATTCCTCAGCCAGCCATGCTTAAAACCCACACATCTTGAAGTTGCCTGATAGAACGGTATGTATAAAAATTATCTCTCCCCTTCAAAATGCCCCTTTCATTTCTTGTCCTGTTTATGAAATTAGAAAGATTTTTTAAAAAAAAGTATAATAAAAGTTTTTTTAACTTTGCTTTCAACTATTCTATTCTTACTGTAGATTTATTTTTGTGCATTTGAACAGAACTAAGTTTTTTTTCTTCCATGTAAAGTACCTGTGACAATATCAAAGGCAGGAAGACTGAGCTATAATCCTTTCTATTTGAAAGTCTTTTCGCTTCCTGTTTACTGTTTCCTTTGCTACCATAGTTTGGTACATCAAGTTAGGAAACAGCGAGATAGTTGCATTCTTCCATTAATGCCCGTTGTCCATATGCCTGCTGTGGCCTCCTGATTAAATGTGGAGGCAAGAGAGAATTACAGTAGAGGTAGTCCTCGACTTTCGACCACATTTGAGCCCAAAATTTCTATTGCTAAGCAAAACATTTGTTAAGTGAATTTTGCCCCATTTTATGACCTTTCTTGCCACAATTGTTAAGTGAATCACTGCAGTTGTTAAGTTAGTAACATGGTTGTTAAACACATCTGGCTTTGACTTTGCTTGTAAGAAGGTTGCAAAAGGTGATGATACGACCCTGCAATACTGGAACCATCATAAATGTGTGTCAGTTGTCAAGCGTCTCAATTTTGCTAATGTGACCACAGGGATGCTGCAACGGTCGTAAATGTGAAAAATGGTCATAAGTCCTTTTTTTCAGTGCTGTTGTAATTTTGAATGGTCACTAAATGAACTGTTGTAAGTTGAAGACTAACTATACAGTAGCAGCTACGGTGAACTGTTTTAAAAAAAGGCGGAACAAAATGCTGGTAAATAAATCCACACACGGATGATAAAATAGGCTTTGTATTTCTCATCCCCCAAAATCTCTTGTAAACTGCGGCTGTTCCCTCCACAAACAAGACACCCAGTTCTATGTGGGTTATTCTATTCATCACCAGGGAGGTTTTTTTTAAAAGTGAGCTTTTCCAAGAAACTATTTTAAACTCGCAGGAATGAAAACTGAAAATATTCAATAACGGAGAATATTTGCAGCTCAGGGTTGAAATGAGGGGATTATTTGGTTGGACTGTTTACTGTTGGCTCTTTGGCAGTTTCTTGATTGGGGTATTGTTTACCTGATTGTTGATCTGAAGTCAACCTTGGAGTTAAAGTATGCTGATCTGGGTGCTGATTGCTAGTGAAGAAGTGCTTAGGTCTTTTTCGGAATTAGAATCAGAATAACAGAGTTGGAAAGAATCTTGTAGGTCAGAGGACACCAACCTTTTCATGCTGGCAGCCCAGAGGGAAAGGGAGCAGCTGGGAAATTTGTGTGCTTGCGTGCGCAAATGGGGACGTGTGCACCCACACAGCGCTAGCATCCCCGTTCGTGCAGGCATACAGGAACTACCTGCTGCCACTAGCAACCCACGCGCATGTGCAAACTGGCTGTACAATCCCTGCATGCACAAGCAGCCCCATTTGCACAGGCGCTAGCCCCACGTGCATGTGCAAATGGGTCCACGGGTACTAGTGTGAGTGGGGATGAGTGTGCGCACTGACCAGCCTGTCCCGTGACCCGGTAGCCAGTAGGCCACGGCCTAGTAGTGGGCCACAGCCCGTAGGTTGGGGACCCCTCTTGTAGGTCATCTAGTCCAACCCCCCACCCAAGCAGGAGACCCTACACCATTTCTGACAGATGCCAATCCAATCTCTTCTTGAAAGCTTCCAATGATGAAACTCCCACAATATTTGAAGGCAAACTGTTCCACTTTTTGTTCCACTTTTGGGCTGGCTGATTGTCTCTTTTGCACAGTCTATAGATCAGACATGTCAAACACAAGGCCCGGGGCCCGGATGCGGCCTGCGAAGTGGTTTCATGTGGCCCGCGAAGCCATCCTGGAAACAGTGAGAGAACGGCCCCCGCTGCCTTGGCCCTGGCCCAGGCCGGCCGGGAGCCAATGTACAATTTTGTGGTGGCCATCTATGCTGAAACACATTCAGTCTTAGCTCCACAAGGCCATCTGGAAACAGCGAGGAAACAGCCCCTGCCGTGTTGGCCCCGCCCCTAGGCGCATACTGGGGAGGTGTCACCCTTTGTGAGGAATGAAGAAATGCACCATCGCCTGGAAGTGGCCAGCAAATGGCTCTCGCCTACTTCACATATTTGGCTTGATGGGCTCCGGCGAAGGGGTTTCATCAGGCAGTGAGGCTCCTCCATTGGACCATGCCTTGGCACTTGCCCCGGTCCCACCCCCTTCTGCCAGAGATAGGGTTGCCAGGTGTCCACTATTTGAGTGGACAGTCCACTTTTTTCACATTATGTTCACTATTTTTTTTCACAAAATAGTGGACATTTTTTTTATTCAAAAGCTTTATGATGAAATAGTACGTAATCTAAAGCTGTACAGTCTACTTTTTTTACTACTTAACCCCCCCCCCCCCGCTTGTCCGCTATTTTTTGGAAGCAGACCTGGCAACCCTAGCCAGAGACCTTCAGATCTGTCCCACTCCTGCCCAGGCCCCCACAGGCCCCCTTGAAAAGATGTAGAGCTGTCCATGCCCACCCAATAGGCCACACCCACTCCATCCACACCCACCCAGTAGGCCCCCCCTACCCCCCCCAAGGGCAACTGCAATGTTGATGCGGCCCTCAAATGAAATTGAGTTTGACACCCCTGCTATAGATGTTGTTAACTCTATGCGTCTATTAATGGCTGTTTTGTCAGAGTGGCAGGCTTCTAGAAATTCCCTGACAGTTTTGGACTTGGCCTGATCTAGGATTGTTACATTTTCCCAATTGAAACTAGCAATTGGAGAAACTAGCAGAGAACACCAAGGACCCTTGAAAATCCCCAGTAAGCTTCCATCTCACCCCCCCTTTCTCGCCACAGGACATTCCCCTGACGTCACCACTTCCTCCACTCCCCCCCCCCCTTTCTAGAACCCTCACGTCTCTTTCCCTCTCCGGCTCTGGCCACGCCCCGGCCAACGTCACAATGCGATGACGCTGTTCCCTGCGAACAGGTCTATATAAAGCGCCCGCGGCTTTTGCTTCGCTTTGAAATATCCTATTTTAATCGGCGAAGAAGAAGCAAAAAAGTTAGTCTCGATAGGGCGAAATGGTTCGTGCCGAGAAGAGCTGCTGTTTTGTAAAGCCTACCGTCCGGCTGCTTATTCACATTTATCCCGCAGTTACATGCTGGAGCGAGTTTATTACTGGCTAAAAATCCAGAGGTAAGAGGGTTCAATCCTTATTAGACGTTGCTTTTCCCCGGGGGCGGGGGGGGGGGCAGCCTCCTAAAATGATGCCCTTAATTTATTTGTCGCTTAGCCTCCTGGACCCCTTGGCCTATTAGGCGGTCCGCTCAGCCGCTCGATCTCCTCCTGCTCATTCCCGGCAAATGCACGTTTCCAAGGCGACTCTCCGCCTCCCCACCCCGTGTTTCTGTTTCCCACATGCTTAAAGCACTCCCCAGCGGCAACGCCTGTTTTCAGAGAAGCCCTGGTTCTCCGATCTCGGGCCAGGTGTCCCGGCTTGGCATTATGCTAGCCTGCCACCTCCGCCCTCTCGGTTGTCTTCCCAGGCCTCCACCCAAACGATCCGCCCTTTTTAATTGTTGGGAATCCTCCCTCTTTGCTTCGTGCGGTTCTCAGAACTGTTTTTCCTCCGTTGGCACAAGCGTGGTGGGGTCGCCTTCCCTCGGTTCTGGGCCCCAACCCCAAAGCCTTTGGGAATAGCTTTCGATGTTCTTGGTCTTTGCCTCCCGCCGCGCCCCCCCCCCCTCCCAGCTGTAACATGCTGTTATTTTTGCTCTGATCCTTCAAAATATCATTGGTATATAATTCGCTTCTCTAATTTGTGGCTCCCTCTTTTCATGCTAGGTGAATTTTTTTCAAGTCTTTTCTGTGCTTCGCCAAAGTCTAGGGTGGCTTTCTCCAACCTGGTGCCCTCCAGAAGGGTTAGTTGAGGTCCTTCATCCAAAGAATATTCCAAGTTTTTTGCTATAGAGTAGGGATCTTTATGGACTCTTTTGAGTCTCTTTCTCCCTTCCCTCCCCTTTCTCTGTCTCCCTCCCCCCTCCAAAGTAGTTAATCTCCTCTTCCTGTCTCAGTTTCCAATTTCACCAGTCCACCCACCCCCTTGCCTTCCAGTGCTACTGCTTGCTGTCCACCAAATGCTTGTTAGGAAACTCTCATTGAATCCTCCTTAACTCTCCTCTTTCAGAAAGAACCAAATACCCTCAGGAAAAGCCACTTTACAATTCCTTTCCCTCTTTCCATAATATTCCTCTATATTCCATTAGGATCTTCTCACTTCTTGTCCTAGAGAATCCAAGCTGTTTGTACTGATAACTTCTGATCATTGAAATCAGCTGTCAAAAAGTATTTGTCTGCAATCATTTGCAATCCCTTCTGCTTTTTTTTTTAAATGCCTGTCATTTCTCATACATTGAATATATTCCCTTCCCTTTCTCCCCTCCTCCCCCCATTTCCAGATCTAACCTGTTGTGGGTCAGAAGGGTTGTCTCTCCTCCTCTCTCCCCAGCAGCTGCACAATCAGCATCCGAACTCTTTGTGTGTGTGTGTATGTATGCTCACACGCCCCCCCCTCCTTCTTCCTGACTGGGGTGTTGCCAGCATTTCAGGGGCACTTGCTTCAACTTGTTTGGGGCGCGCCCTGAATTCAGCCTACACACCTCAACCAGTGAAACCTTCCCTAAGAAAGCTGGGAGGTAAACTGCACTACAGGTAGGGGGCAGAAGGAATTGTGTTGGAATTTGGGAGTGAGGCACCTAAGTATGTGGTCTTCAGCCTCTTCCCTTCCCCATTCCTCCACTTGCCAGCTCTTGTTTCTGAAAACTTATTCTGCCTTTGTTGAAAAAAAATTGGATTAGCAAAAAAACAGGATGCCCTGGAAGGAAATTTGCTCCACTTTGATTTTCCAAAGAATGCTGGAGTTGTGATTTTCCAAATGCCAGAACTTGTTTTCTTTCAATCTACACTGGAGGTTTTAAAGAAGAGATTGGACAACCATTTGTCTGAAAGGGTATAGGGTTTCCTTCCTGAGTTGGATTAGACCTCCAAGGTCTCTTCCAACTCTGTTATTTCGGCTTTGAGGTCTGATACCAGGAATAAGACATGCCTTTGTTTTCCTTCTGAATAAATAAAAAATATTCTTGCAGATAAAAAAGTATCATGCATTTTTGTCTAAAAAGATATTAAAATGTGCCGGAATGCCAGTTATTTTTCTGAACTAAGTTAAGATGTTTTAACCAGACTAGCTTAGGAAAGTTTATGGGAAACCTGTGGTCTTTCAGACATTCTTGAACACCAGTGCCCAGAAATCTTGGATTGAAGGGTGCTGAGAGTTATAGACCAGAATATCTAGAATAAAATAGAGATAATCCTCAATTCATGACCACAACTGAGACCAGAATTTCTGTGGTAAGTTAAATCATATGCAATTTTATGACTTTTTATGACTTTTGTTAAGTGAATCATATAGTCATTACATGCCAACAGGCATTTTTTGCCAGAGATTGGCAAAAAGGTCACAAATTGCAATCACCTGGCCACAGCATGCTGCATGCAACAGGTTGTAAATGTGACTTGGTTGCTAAGGTCCATAATTGCAGTCACATGACTACAGGGGTGGTGTGACAGTCATAGATATGAGTACAGATTGTGAGTCACTTTTGCCAAGCCTATCATTAAATGGTCATAAGGTGAGGACTACCTGTGGCTTGATTTTCAATTACAACATGAACACGTTCACTTACTACATTCACATAAACCGTCACCTTAGAAAACATGTCAAAAACCATTTTTTACTGACTGGTCTGTAACAGTAGTAGTGTTCAGTCCTAAACATCTATGTTGTTAAAAAATAGGTTCAGATAGCAGATGATGGGAAAGAGCTCTGTATGAAACAAAGGACAGATAGTGCTAGACTTGATGTATAGATCTAACCTCATAAAAAATACAAGTAATCCTCAGCCAAACAGTTTAGTGACCATTTGAAATTACAACGGTACTGAAAAAAGTGACTTAGGACTGGTGTCAACGCTGCAGCTTTGTTTTTGGTTGCCACAGTTGGGAGGGGGGATTGTGTGCTTTTAAGGGTAGACATAGCAATAAATTGTCCTGTGGGAACCAAGGTCATTGTTGCTGAGGTTTTGGCGGGCTGAGCTTTCCGCCAAAGTAGTTTATTGGGGAATGTGATTTATGACATATTTATGACATATTACTGGGGTTTAACTTTGTAACCTTTGGGAGGGAACTCCAGTCTTGGTTTCACATTTGATCCTGCCGATACTTTGTAGCCAATAAATATGTTCTTTAAGGAAACCTTTTGCCTTGGAGTTCTGTTTTTACTGGTTTCATCTATTGGAACCATTACAACTGGTTTTCACCCTTATGACCGTTGCAGCATCCCCATGTCACATGATCAGAATTTGGGTGCTTGGCAACTGGCATGTATTTCTGATAGTTGCGTTGTCCCTGGGGTCATGTCATCTGGCTCCTGACAAGCAAAATCAATGGGGGAAGCCGTATTTGCTTAACAGCCACTGCAGTGACTCACTTGACAACTGTGCCAAAAAAAGTTGTAAAATGGGATACAACTCACTTAATTGTCTTGCTCAGCAACAAAAATGTTGTGCTCGGTAGAGTCATAAGTCAATAACTACTTGTAGTTTGTTATAGCTCAAGAAAGCAAAGAATCTTGATGTCTAGGGAGATTCTCAGTCATCCAGGTCATAGTTGTCCCAAAGGTGCTTTTTCAGGAGGCAACTGGACTTTCTTGTTTTTTCTTTGAAGACGTTTTGCTTCTCATCCAAGAAGCTTCTTCAGCGCTGAAGAAGCTTCTTGGATGAGAAGCAAAAATCTTTAAAGAAAAAGAAAGTCCAGTTGCCTCCTGAAAAAGCACTTTTGGGACAAAAAATCTTGAGTTTTAGCTTACATGTGCTTACTCTAAATTCCAGTGTTGATTGCTTCTTTTCAGATTTAAAATGCCTCCCTGTATTGTGGCCAGCCAGTTTACCCCACCCTTTGAACCCCAAAATATTCTCCTCAAGAGTTGTTATCCCTCTGGACCTGGAATGGCAAAAATTCTAACTCCTGAACCAGTGAGCTCCACCCCTGCTGGCACATCTCCAGTTCTTCGACATATGATGGAGTTCGTTATGGTTTGGTTGCGAAGATTTTTATATTTTTGGCAGCCTTTCCCTGCAAAGCTGGTGAAGACTGTCTTGATGGGCATTGCCAGAAGGGCATTGCCTATCTTAGAAAAGATGAAATGCTTAAAGAAGGCCGGAGAACTTAAAAGCAATGAAAATGATACTGAGAAGATGATGATAGCGGAAGGCAGCTGTTTGGAATATCATCCTCTCAAGAGTCATACAAACTACCTTTCGGAGGAAAGTTTGGTTATAGATGGCTACTTTGGGGAAGACATTGAACAACTTTTGATTCATTCAAGCAGCCCTGCAGTGAATAACATGCATTTGGAAGAGGAAAGGATTTCCGAGCTGCGTTTAATAAGTCCTACGATAATATTTGATTTGGGAAATAATTGGCAAGGTTCTTCAGGAAAGGACATAGAATGTGTGACTATAAAAAGTTCTGAGCATGTCTCCCCTAAGTTGTTGGAAGATACTTACCATCCTGAAATCTTTACAAAAGAGTTGGACCTCTGTGGATATTTGGAAAATACTTTGGACTGTTTCAATCCTAATGGACAATTAAATTTTAATAAGGGCCTTGATCAAATTTTGGAAATCACCAGAGTTCCCCAGGAATCAGAGAAGAACATGAAATCTAATCGGGATCTGCCATTATGTGGGAAACAAAGCTTAACATGTTCACTTGATTCTTCAGAGGATGTGGAACAGCCAGAAATGAGCCAAAAGAGTAGAGAGAATGAAGATACATGCAACATGGACTCCTCTATCATCCCCAGTAGCTTCCAAAGTTCCCTGGTCCTCTCCTTATTCTACAGTCCATTAGAAGATGAAGAAGATGACAATGATGACAGTTCAGAAGACTGGTGGAGTGAAGATGAGATGGAAGAGAGTAGTAAGACCAAAACTTGTTCTGATGGCAATAATTCAGGAGACTTAGAGAACTATCAGGAAATAGAAGTGGAGGACTCTGCACAGCAGATTGTTTTTGAGAATCTTGGTGGAGCTCTGTCCATGAACAGTCAACCCTTCCACCCACTTTGTTTTTCCAAACCCATTCAGGCCCACACAGACCTCACCACTGATACACTGAAGCCCAAGAACCATCGAGAAACTCTCGTCCCTTCTTATCGGACAAGAGCCAGTTCTAAACTTGAAGAATCGTGTCATCTCCCAAAGCAGCCGTTGCCCAGAGAGGACCAAAAAGTTGATAATAATCAGGAGACCTACCTATGCTGCCAACCAAGTCCTGGGAAAAATGCTTCTCCTGTCGCAGCAGAAATACCTCTAGTTTCACAGCAGGAAATCCAGGTGAAAAAGAAGGTGAGTGTCCTAAAATATTTATGTATGCTCTTTGAATGTGATTGGAATGAGGATTTTCAAAATCCACCTTTGTTTTGTTTTTTTATGGCTCCTTAATTAGGAGCCACAAACACTTGTATTTCTGCTCTTGGTTGTGACAGATTGAAATTTAAGACTTGCCCACATGATTATGTTTGAGGAAATGTTTGTGGTTTTTTTTAAACTATTTTCACCATGGTGATGAAGAGAAGAAATGATACATGATGCTGTTGAGTTGTTGTTTTTGTAGTAGTACTGTAGTCTAAAAAATTGCATCAGTTGAATTTCTTGCAGAGGTTAAAAATGGGTTTTTTGGCTCCATTTATTTATTTTAGTTAATATGCTGCCTGATTCCTGCTGACCATGGATGGTTTACAAAATGTGAAAAACAAAACAAAATAACATAAAACAAAAAAGAGCCAAAATACCAAAAATAACTAACCCAGATGGTAACAAAGAAGAAAAGGGGGCTTCAATCCTAGTTGCCAAAGGCATGGGTAAAAAGTTAAGTTTTTGGGCCCCTTCAAAACACCAGTAGGGTGGGGGCCAATTGGATCTTGGGAAAAACCTCATTGCAGAGAGCAGGTACTGGGGTCTTGATAGACAACGTTGTTTAACTGGAGAAACCTGGAGCATCCCAACCCTGCCAGGTCAGATCAGCCGGGCAGATACTATAGGTGACAGACAGTCCCTCAAGTAGCCAGGCCCTAGGTCAGGGGACCCCAACCCCCAGTCCATGGACCAGTACCAGACTGCAGCATGCCAGCAACCAGTCCATACAAACAAGCAAAGCCCCATTCATGGGATGCAGGCAGCACACAAAACCACGCACTCTCCGGTCCGTGGAAAAACCTTTCTCCACAGAAGTGGTCCCTGTTGCCCAAGAGGTTGGGAACCGCTGCTCTAGGCTATATGGTCCATTTTATTGGAAAATAACTACAGATAGTTCTCGACTTACAAGCACAATTGAGCCCAAAATTTCCATTGCTAAGCGAGACATTTGTGAACTGAATTTTGCTCCATTTTATGACTTTTCTGGCCACATTTGTTAAGTGAATCACTGCACTTAAGTTAGTAACATGGTTGTTAAGCAAATTTGGCTTCTGCATTGACTTTGCTTGTCACAAGGTCGCAAAAGGTGATCACATGACCTTGGGACACAACAACGGTCATAAATATGAATCAGTTGCCAGGCATCTGAATTTTAATTAGGTGACCATGGGGATGCTGTAACGGTCACAAGTGTGAAAAACAGTCATAAGTCAGTTTTTTTCAGTGGTAACTTTGAATGGCCACTAATTAAACTGTTGTAAGTCGAGGATTACCTGTACAGAGTAGTCATTAAAGTGTTGTGTATTTTATCTGCCAGAGGCATAAATACCGGTAGTAGAGGAAAAGATAGTCTTTTATTGAAGAGGTGTTAGGATTAGGCCTTTGGAGGATGTTCTTCAAAGAACATGTTGAAGAACAAAAGGCTGAATGCCTGAGGGAGCAAAGGTGAAGTGTTTATCATTCACAAAATGCCTTTCCTATTCAGTAATTTCAGGCAGTTGAGCTCCAATTGAACAGACCTCTGTGGAAAAGCAAATGGGAAAAAGATTTATGTGATGTGACATGCTTAATTTACAGTTACCAGATTAGTGCCTGAATTAAGAAGAAATGGAGGTCATGGTTTTGTTTTTTTTAAATTGTGCCTGACTATGAATCACAGGACTCGTCCAAAGGAAATAATGATGTAAGATTCGGACATTTCCCAGTCTAGCAGAGTCATTTCCCCGCCTCCTTTTAAGAGATTGCCTATTGTAAATTAAAAATGAAGGTTCCTGGCTTTCTGTTTTCTACTTCCTTTTTGCCTTACTAGGACTTCCGCACTAATGTGCCAAGTCCACAGACAGATGCAAATTCTGTCCTTGTTTAACCACCCTAAATGCACAAACCGCTGGAGAAGAACTGAAAAACAGCAAACCCACAAGGCAGACAATTTTATTTGAACTTAGACTGGGCCTCTGTTTTAAAATCATTTTTGGAAGGTGGAGATTGGGGGTGAAAAATAGCATCTCTTTTCTTAAGGGAAAAATTTAAAAGACAGTCAACCGCACTTAGATGCCACCATGACAAGGGATTAGCTTGAGCGTTGATCATGGATTATGGTGGTTATAGCCCATGGGGCTTCCTGGGTGTTGAAGGCCAGTGACTACCTTTTAGCTCACTAGACTTCATGGATCTATTGTGAGAGTGAAATTATTTAATTTGCACTGCTCCAGGAAGAAAAATGGGATATAGCTCTAATCTCAGATTATAGCAAGGATAAAATGAAATGAAAAGGACTTTACCACTGAGAAGAAACAGTGTTGGAACTGTTGGGAAACCGCCTAAAATGAGTCAGATGAACAAATGTATTCCCTTCTTTTCCTGTAAAGGAGCTAGGGGAACAAAATGCTTTTGTGTTCATTGTATCCACCTAACAGCCTTGTGAAATAGTTGGGATGAGAAATGATTGGCCTAAAGTCACCTAGTGAATTTGGCTGTTAAAGGTTGTTTGGAACTTGAGTTTCCACACGTCTCAGTCCAACTACAGTACATAACTATAAAGAACAAAATTGAATTAAAAGATGGAGGAAGGAGACCATCATGCAAGGAATAACATTAAAAGAGGATATGGCTGAAGGATCCACCCTCCCTTATACTACTTGGAGGACCCTGAATAGGTTGAGAGCTGGGAGTGCCCAAGTGTAAAACCAAATGGATGCTCTTAGCAGATAACAACACACTGCGCGAATATGGAGAGATGCAGAGTCCGGCCCATCTACTGGTATGTTGGATACTACCAGAAACATGTAACAATAGTGAATTATTTTTGGCCAATGACAAAGCCAGGAAGGTGGCTTCATACTGGCAGTTTAAAGTTTGACCTAGACACAGAAGAAGTAGTACATTGGTGTAGACCTAAATTAGATTTAGAGCCAGTTTGGCACAGTGGTTAAGGTACTTGGCTAGAAACCAGGAGACAGTGAGTTCTAGTTCCGCCGTAGACATGAAAGCTGGCTGGCTGACTTTGGGCCAGTCACTCTCTCAGCCCAGCTCACCTCACTGGGTTATCGATGTGGGGAAAATAAGAGGAAATTTATGCTTCCTGACTTGAGCACTTATAAAGTAATAAAGGCTAAATAAAAATCAAATACACACAAAGAGTGTGTGGTATAATATAATTGCGTACTTGATTTACAGCAACAAGCACCTGTCCAGAAATATCAGCCTCGTTAGCTCACATCTTCTTTCTTCCATTCTTAGGTCCGATTCTCCCCAGTGGTCACTGTCCACTCACTGGTGGTCTGGGATTATGCCTCTCGGGCTGCCCGTCGGGGCCCATGGGAGGAAATGGCTCGTGATCGCTGCCGCTTCCAACGAAGAATCTCTCAAATGGCAGCCATCTTGGAGCCTTGCCTGGCAGTGGATCATCGGCACAAAGTTTGGAAGAGGATCTATGGGGTTTCCATGTCTCTTCTGGAAGAAGCCACTGACAGCATTCCCCTCTGTTCCGGTTCCACCAGAAAAGAGAAGTTGGGACTCCAGGGTTAGGAATGAAAAGCCTCTTCCACATAAAAATAACAATTGATGTGCACATAGAAGTTGAGGATTCTGGGGGAACTCTGGTTGGGGTTTTCCATCTCTAAAGGAGGAAGAATGTTGCTTTTGCTCTTCTGTTGGTATTTTAAAGCGTTGCGTGAACTGGGACCTCATTGTTCATAAGTTTGAAGCAATTTCAAACTAGTGACTCTGGGGATATAGTGCAGTAAGATTGAGTCCAGGCCAAAACATTCTGGATGAGATAAGAATGTATTGAGTATATGAAGGGGTAACATGAGAGAAAATATCAAGGATTTTGTTTTCTAAATAAATACAATCCTAGGTTGCTACTACTACTACTACCTCCTTTGATTTGGAAAGTCATGAAACGTGGCTATTGTGATGAGTATATGTGAGAAATAATTGCTTTTAAATACAATGTTAAGTTCTATATTGCAGTTCCATTTCACAGGCCTTAGTTGCTGTTGAAATGGCCAAGTGTTACAAGGGCTCCATCCTATGTGGTAGCCTTCTGAATCTTTTGGATCACAAGCCCCAAGATTCCCAGCCAACTTTGCTTATAATGGAACTGGGACTTGGAGTTGGCTGTTTTATCAGAGGAGCAGCTTGAAGATTATTAGGGAAAAAACTATTGCTAAACATACAGTTGAAAATATCAGTCCGATTTCTTCACCTCTGTAGTCTGATTTCATGGCTAAGCTTTTTCATAGGTATCAGTCAGAGGGCAAAAATCTGGATCCAAAATTTGACAATTTACATTTTATATATTTCAGCTACTTTTTTTAACCTGGAGTTGGTTTGCTTGCTTGTGTATTTGCAAAGTCTCTAGTAGCTTCTATACATTGTTAGTTGAAGAAAAATATTTTGGAGAGAGATGTATTAATTTATATAAAATTATTCCTTTGAAATCCCTGGTTATGTCTTGAATGTATCATAACTGATTATTGAATTTGTAATAATTATATATTTTTTAAAAGAATGTGCTTCCTTGTTTTCTTGATATTTATAATAACAAATAACGAATTATAAGAAAAGCCATTTGGCATCAAAGTAGAAACTTAACTGATTGTTATTTTTTCTAGTTAATAAGGATGGTTTTGGAAAACCCACAAGCATGATATGAGCAGAGTATCCTGCTTATAGTCTCTATCACCTGTTATAAACTGTTACAGATAAGAATAATTGATAGCTTATTCTTCAGAACCCTGGTAGCTCAATCTTTAAAAAGCTATTTCCCAGCTTTTCCATTCTATAAAAGTTGTAGTAGTCATTAAAAGCTTTTGTAGGTTATCACATCAGTTAGCAATTGGTAACATGAAGCCCTCCTAAGGATGATGGCAGATGTGATTCTGCTAGGAGGGTCAATGGAACTCCAAATATTAAATAAGAATACATGCAGATGGACGCAAGAAGATATGTAAATATTGCCAGTTATTAGTGTTCTTGCTCAAGTTTCACATGTGGAAATTTTCACAACCTCTCGCCTTCTTTTATCAAATCTAACCCCTCCCCTTCTACACCACCCACTTGATGTCTAATATGCTAATTGGTTATTTATCCACATACGGTGCGACCAAAATATTTTGTTTTTCCTGTTCTTAATCTTAATCCTAGACAACAACCAGCTTTCTATATAAAAATTCATTCATAGATCCTCCCAAACCATGATTATTAGAAGAAAATATCTTTTGCCTGGACTTAAGCAGCATGTTAAACCACAGCAGTTAAAAAGCCCAGTGAGTTTTTGTAGCACTCTGAACCAAAAACAAACCAATCAAGGCTGCTTATGGCTGGCATGATGTGCAAAAACCAGATCCCAGTGTGAGATTGCTGATTCATGTAGTAGCACCATCTACACCAACCTTAGTGACTTCCAGATTTGCAAACGTCAACTCTTGATGTTCTCGGCAGTAACTCTGCTGGCTGGAGATTTCTAAGAATTGAAGACCACAAATCGGGAAGTAGCAGCAATTGAGAAATGGTGCTTACATAAGCATCCTTCCAGGGCATAAGATTCTTTTCCCAGCCTACATGGAGATGTTGATGACCGAAACTGGGATTTTCTCCAGGTTGTTATCAGAGCAATAGTTCTCCCTATCCCGCCACGTTCCAAAAGTGAATCACATCTGCCAATTTATTTCTAAGGCTGTACTAAAATTGGTGTAAACACTAATTTAGTATATTCAGGTTTGCCGGTTGAAGAGAGGCTGCTTGAGACAGTATCCACATTGTTAAATTATGTCAGGGTGTCAAACTCGCAATGTCAAGTGATGTGTCGGGACGTATTACGACTTTTTTGCCATTGCCAGCAACGGGGTGGGCACAGTTTCACCATGACACATCTGGCCTGTGGCCCGGCAGTTCAACACCCCTGAATTATGTGATGTTCTCAAAGCTTTTAAGCTTGGATTTTTCTTTTTTTAAAAAAAAACTGGTTTTAAATGTTTGGTAGGTCAGTTTTTGATCAGCTTGTATGTTGACTCTACCTATGAACTGCCCTTAGAACAGGGGTGTCAAACTGCCAGTCCACGGGCCAGTTGCATCATGTGGAGACCACGCCCAGCTCCAGCAATGCAAAAAAAGTCACGACACATCGCGGCGCATCACGTGACGCGGCGAGTTTGACACCCGTGCCCTAGAGCAAATTGATGAGATGAAGATATATTAGATAGTCCAGTTTATGACCACAATTGAACCGAGCAAGGCAGTTGTTAAGTGATTTTTGCCCCATTTATTTTTGGGCACAGCTAATTCAGCGAAATCACTGCAGTTGTTAAGTGAATCATGCAGTCATTAAGCAAATCTGGCTTCCTCCATTTGCTTCATTGGTTGGAAGTTGGCTGGGAAGGTTGCAAGTGATGACCACATGACACCAGGACAATGCAAATGTCATAAATACATGCCAGTTGCCAAGAGCACCAAATTTTGATCACATGACTGTGGGGATGCTGCAATGGTTGTAAGTTGTAACTGTGAAAACTGGTCATAAGTCACTTTTTTCAGTGCCATTTATTTGAACAGTCACTAAACAAACGAGGACCATCTGTAGCTAAGAAATAAATAATGGCAACTAGATATAAGAAGAAAGATATTTCCCACCTTTTGCCAGTTTTGTCCTCATATGGACACAGCTATAAAAAAAAAAGTATCTGGAAGAAACAATCGGTGTAAAAGGGCCCAAATCAGAGCCACAGAAATGACTTGTGCTGAATCTGAACTTTTTCATGCAACAGGAATGCGAGCTGACATACCAAGGGTGCTTCAGTCATCAACGTTAAAAATAACCTAAGCCAACGCCTGCCACAAACAGTCTAAGGAACCATCTTAAAATAACTGAGGTGGAAAAAAAATATAAGCGTACTATTACATGTTTTATTAGATAACCCCTGACGCGAGATAGACTTCCGCCAGTACCATAATATTAGGCCTAAATTTGGATGACAAATCGTCAAGATTGGGATCTGTAATACCTAGCTTGGAGGCTTTACAGATAACCTTAGACTACAATTTACAGAATTCTCCATATTGGATGGAAGGCTTGTGATTAGGGAAAATTATAACTACTGAAAGGAAGAAGGGAAAAGAACAATTAATTTGGGCAAATCTCCATCCATCCATATCTAAATATATACCAATCACACTATATTCGATTTCATTATGGCAAGTAAGGAAAAGGAATAATAAATAGCAAGCCAAAGTATTGATGACATAAGGGAAAATAAAAGAAATACAGTTAAATTTAATTTAAGACAGCATCATTTACTATCTCTCTCTACACTTTTCTGTCCTTGCAAACATTTTAGCCTTTTTATTTATATATTGATTACTGCTGTTAGTTTTTATTTTTTGTTATTATCACCATTATTGTGTGTTTATGCTGTACACCACATGGAGTCACACAGTTTAAGTTGGGTGGTCTTACAAATCTTCAAATAAATAAAATTCAGACTTCTACCATGCCACGTATACCAATTCATATGTTGCCTTTGGTTCTTAAGATTTACCTTTCTTTTTCAGAGTTTCATCATCTCTACCTAATCCTAATTTACTTTGTCATTCCCTGACTCTTAACCTACTTTATTTTTGCTTCATAGAATGTTTTTGTACCTTGATCCGCCTTCATTCTCTGTTTAATCAAACCCGAGCTTACTTCTTTTGTGTAACCTGGTCATCCCATTTCATACACGGCCCATACTCATTCATGACTCTTTTTCTTTGTGTACCATCACACAAACTCCTTAAAGTAACTCATTCCCATGTCCTTCAGCTTATTTTTGTTTCTTCCAAAATTCCCTGTCTTACTCTATATAATTAAGCAGAAACATTGACAGACAGCTATTTTCATTGCAACAGATTACATAGAGCTCACTATCTTTCTGATGGCATTTGGAAATACTTCCTGTTTAAAGTTTGTGTTATTATTGTAAGAATTTTTCCACCCCTACAATGAGAAGCATATAATAGAATTAAAAGGCTTGGATATATAGGCATGATTTAAGCATGTTTTCTTCTGAGACCCTCCAAATGTGTTGGCCTATTAATTCCCATCAGCAGTGTTTCTCAACTTCAGCAACTTGAAGATGGGTGGACTTCAATTTCCAAAATTCCCCAGCTGGCTAGGGAATTCTGGGAGTTGAAGTCCACCTATGTTCAGCCAAGGTTGAGAAACACTGCCTATCAGTATTAGGGTAGAGATAATGGGGGTATAGTATAAAATGCTGACATTTCAAGAAATTAGTAGGATGGGGGAAGATTAATGTAACTTTATGCAACATTATTTATTTTTAACATTTTCTCAACAACCCTATGAGGGGGGTTGGGCTGAGAGAAAGTGACTGGTCTAAAGTCATCTAGCTGGCTTTTATGCCTAAGGTAGAACTAGAACTCATTGTCTCCCTAGTTCAGTGGTGGCGAACCTATGGCACGGGTGCCAGAGGCGGCACTTAGAGCCCTCTCTGTGGGCATGCGTGCAGTCGCCCCAGTCCTAGGCCTTCAGCTGGGTTTCATAAAACCTTTTCGCTTTAGGCGTCCGCCACCGTGTACAAAAAAAAAAAAGATTCAATCAATCAGTCAATTTCAACTTCTTGCGGGAAAAAAAGATCTTGCAAAGTTGGAATTGATTGATTGAACTTTTTAGTCCCACCCAGTCTGCCATGACCACCGCAGCCATGCCCACCCAATGGGCCACACCCAGCCAATGGGCCACACCCACCCGGCACCCGACGATGCATAAGTGGGTTTTGGGTTGCAGTTTGGGCACTCAGTCTCTAAAAGGTTTGCCACCACTGCCCTAGTTTCTCCTCATTATATGAAACCTTATCAAGACAAGAGTTGATGTGATCTGGCATAATATATTCATACACCTCTCTAGTTAGCCCACTTATTTGATGGGAGAGATTTTGATTCTCCTCAGCAGCCAGCTTGAAGGAACTCTTTACCCGACACCTGATTTATTTTCCTGGTTTAAATTTAAAGAGAACTAAGAGGCATCCAAATTATTTATGTTAATTCTTTCTCTGGGGCTAATATCACCTTTTATATATTTGCTTTGTGGAAATTACATATAAATCCAAGCTGATCCAGTAACGATAAAACTACAGTCACCGATTTAAACTCTTGTTAAAGAATCTGTGGAATAATATGGGTTCAAAAGGATGTTGATTCCACGTTTTAAAGAGTTAAATGGATCTTCCTAAGGAGCTCCATTTCGTCCTTGCTCTGAATAACCTTAGCCTCTGAGAAATCACGAGGGAAAAAGATAATGACCTACGTTCTAATTCTTGTCACTGACTCAGAAGTAGTTGTTGAATAGGTTGTGACCACAAAGAGAATAATTCACTTCTTAGGTCATTAGTTAGGTTCCATGTGGATGCGTATCATCTCTGGTTTCCAATATACCTTAGAAGGGCAGGTATGTTTACACATGTCTACACCCATGGACCAGGTTTTGCTCTGTGGAAGTCCAGGAAAATAATGGGTCTGATTCAGTGAGTGACCAACTGTAAGGTTTCTATAGTTCGGAAAACTTAAGTGAAAAGATGGGAAACAATACATAAATAATTATAGTTTGAAACATAAGCTTCCTATGGCTCATTACAGCCCTCTCAATTATTCCTTCATAGATGTGGTTGAGCTCCTCTAGCAAGGGTTGTAACTATGACAGAACTGTGGGAATGACTGTTTGCAAGACATCTTTCAATTAAGCAAATATTTTGCAGGCGATGTGACATAATGTCGTTGCTAAGTTTGAAATAACATCAGCTGCCCTATGGGAAGGTACCATAGAGGTAGGAGGAAGAGACATGTCCGCCTCACAGGAGGTTCAGTAAGGTTCTCTCAATGTCTTGGACCATTCCTACCAATTGATCTTTGGGAAGGATTCTAAAAATATCTTCATGTTCATTTAAATAATGCATTTGTATTACTATTATCACAATCAGCCAGATGTGTTTAGACTGGATTTGGCAATTTTATATATCTTTTGAGTCCTTCACTAAGTCCTGGGACAGGCAGATGTTATGTGCACGCCTGGCTGAGGAATTCTGGGAGTTGAAGTCCACAAGTCATAAAAGGGCCAGATTTGAAGACCCCTGTGCTACAGTATAGTCAAAAATTCTGTTGCTAAGTGAGACTGTTAAATGAGGTCTGAATCATTTTACAACCTTTCCTGCCACTTCACTTGTTAAGTTAGTAACGTGGTTAAGCAAATCTGGCTTCCCCCACTGACTCTGCTTGTCAGAATGTCCCAGTGACTCTGGAGCATGTCATAAACACATGCCAGTTGCCAAGTGGCTGAATTTTGATCATCTGACCATGGGGATGCTGTGACTCTTGTAAGTGTGAAAAAACAGTCATGTTACTTTTTTCAGTGCCACAGTAACTTTGAATAGACACTAAACAAATAGTTGTTAAGTTGAAGACTGCCTGTATTGTCACAGGATGTAAGCTTTTCCAAGAAAAGCTGCCTTTTACAATTGATTGCAACTTTGTCAATGTTGATAGTGTTCAAGTGGTGCTCCAAATATTTTGGAATTGCACCTAAGGCACCTATCACTATTGGTACTCTTTGCTTTTTTTTTTTTTTTTGCCACAAGTCATTCTGTTTCCATTTGCAGGTCTTTGCATCATTGTAAACTGTAATATTAAAAATGTCACAACCCAAGCTTAAATTATTTTAATGTATTTTTTCAATGTTATTAAAAACAAACAAACCACGAGTACTAAGAAAACCATGTAACTTGCTATTTTGGCTGGAAGAAACAGCGAGTCATGAGGCAGCCAATGTCAGCAAGTTCTTGCTTACACATTGACTACCGGGAGAAAGATGAGTGCCAAGACAAGATTTCTGCTTCAAAATGAAGAGCAAAGCAGTCGAGTGCCAAGGTATAAGTGCCAAAGTTTAAATTTAAAATTTGCCATGAAAGCTTGAAAGCCCAGTTGAATAACTGGAATCAATAAAGTAAGTCCCAGGATCAGAGCTGAATATGCTCCTCCTAATCTTGGAAGACATTCCACAGGTTCAAAGTTCAATCAATAGGGCAAGGCAGGGCTTTTTTTTTTTTTTTAATTTTCTCTCACACATATTTGCCTAATTACTTCTCCTGGATCATCTCTGTACTTTCCCATGTGTCAAAAGTTAGGCCTCGCATATCTGGGCTGCACAAATCATGACAACAGCTAGATGGCAGCAAAAAGCTCCTTTTCCGTTACCTCTTTTCTACCACCACCTAGTGCCTATTTTATAACTTCTGCAATCTACAGATGGGAAACCCCTTCAATACTGTTAGGGTAGGGACCATACTTAAAGCAAGCATGTACCAGCTTTTTAGGGCATTAGAATGATGTAGGTGTCTTGGGAATGCTGCACTCCCGGTAAAACTCGGGAAAGGAGTGCATCGGTCTCGGTTACTCCCACGACATTCACCTTCCTTCCATTGGGAGGAGCTGCCTGTAAAAACGACGGACAAGGACTTATTCATACGGTACAGTATCACAGGCTCCTGTGATTCACAGCTGCTTCAAACTCCAACGACAGGATGAGATTGTTGGCAAGCTACTGGCCCTTTTTTCCAGAGCCTGGAGGCGATTATGGAGTACTGCATCTCCTCCAAGGATCCTAGCAGCTAGCAATACTTGGTCCACTTTGTAGGGACTTGGCAGCAAAGCCTTACCCCTGCCTAGTACTTAAATAGGTGACCTCCTAGGGAATGTGGGCTAGAGCAGGGTATCTCAACCTTGGCAACTTAAAGATGGGTGAACTTCAACTCCCAGCATTCACCCAAATAAGAGACTTTCAACCAGTCCCCACACTTACAACCACTGCAGTGTCCCTCGGGCGATATCATCAAAATTTGGGCACTTGCCAATCGGTATGTATTCACAATAGTTGCAGCGTCCCAGGGTTCTGTGATCACCATTTACGACTTTCCCTGAGGTCTCCAATGAAAAAAGTCAATGGGGGAAGCCGGATCTGCTTAATGACCAGGGTGATTCTTTTACGACCACAACAAAAAGGCGCACCTCACTTTACAACTGCACCATTCCAGTCCCAACTGTAATTGTAAGTCAAGGACTACCTGTATAAGATGGGCAAAGTGTTACAGAAGCCAAGATAGGAAGATATGGGCTTTTAAAAATTATTTTGGTCTTCCAGACTAAAAGAAGTTATGGGAAAAATAGAAGAAATGTCAATGACCATTCACCCAAAATTGTACATATTTGGTAAGACATACTGCCAAGGAGCATGGTGACTCGGGCAGTTGGAACACTGGGCAGGAGATTTAGCAAGCCCGTGTTCGAGACGGAAGAGCTGTCGTGTTCGAGACGGAAGAGGTGGGATTGAGCTCTTATCCTTCACTCCAGCTCCTGCTGGGGACATGAAAGGAGACCTCCCCCCCCCAACTGGGTGTCCCCAGGGCAATGGTGATGTCACCTGCTAATCCTTTCATCCAGGAAGTGCCTCGGTGCTTCTGGCACAACTGCAAAAAACCCTGCCAAGTATACAGATACTGAAACCATGTCACATGCAAAGGGAAGATGGTGCACCAGGGGAAAAAATGCAAAAAAAAAAAAAGACTCCAAGAAATTCAATTTATTAAATAAAACAGAACCAAATTGTTTTAAAATAAAATCCAGCAACTTTCAACATGTATTTTGCAAACAGATGCAACTGTGGATATGGGAACCAACTGTGGACATGAAGGAAAGAAGGCAAAGCACAATACTCTAGTTAAGAGGCATCATACTCATTACCTTATCTTCCCTTTTATTTACCCATAAGCATTTCTGAAACTGGGGGATAAAATTACCGAGGCATCAGTAACTTTTGCTTCTTCTTTTTTGCCTGTCCCAACCTAATGAACAGCAAAGCCATTCCCTCCCTTAATTATTTCCCTCTGCCAAGGTATCCCCAAGAGAGTCACAGCCATCTGTTTGGTAAAAAAAGTTTGCTTGCTTGGAAAAAGTGGAGGATTGGGTGTAGAAGACAACCATTAAGCTTTCTCCTTCTGTAAACAATGCCTTGCATGGTCCCTCTTCCACAGTCCTGGGCTGAAGTTTGATTCAGATACCCTGACAATGAGAAAAGAAGAATATGCAGACCCCTCTGTGCATGCCATAGCCGTGTTCTATTGGACAGCAACTTCTGGATGTGCTTGGTTTTGAAGAGGTTCTGCTTGGTCTTTCTGAGCATCATGCTCTGGTGCTCCAGGGGCTCCTGGATGGGACTCAGGAGGAGAAGCATGATCTGGAGAAAAGAGATAAGTGTTACACCCACTGGTGCGATTCATCTTAAGAGCCTTGTTCCTCAAAATACCTACTTACCCACAGGTTTGGGAGTGAAACCAACACCTGAGGGACACCTTCTCTAGAAATTTTTTTCAGAGGTTAGACTTATGAAGATGGCCTGGTGTTTGTAGCTTGAACTCAGCAAGGATCAGGAAACAGATGGGTTTACAGATGTTGACTATTACAGCGTTCAACAGCCCCAACAGCAATTGCCAACGAGGCAGGAAGCTGTAGCCCAGCAACAATTGTAGCATCACAGATTTCCCATTTGGGTCCCTATCATTTCTATGAGTTTATAAATTTGGTTTATGCAACTGCACTGCCACCTTGTGGGATGATATGCAACCAGCCATCCCATAGTCACTGGGCATTAGCTAACCTCTTTACCTCGACCCACACAAACTTTCAGAATTTTTTGGATGAGTAAAGAATAGAGGTGAACCTTTATTGAAAACCTTACGAATTTTCTTGCCGTATTTGTTAAGTGAATCACTACAGTTGTTAAATTAGTAACACAGTTGTTAAGTGAATCTGGCTTCCCCATTGACTTTGCTTGTCAGAAGTTTGCAAAAGGGGATCACGTGACCCAGGGATACCAACCGTCATAAATGTGAGTCTGTTGTCAAGCATTTGAAAGTAAATCATGTGATCTTGTGGATGCTGCAACGGTCGTTAAGTGTGTAAAATGGTCACAAGTCACTTTTTTTCAGTGTCGTAATTTCGAACAGTCACTTCTGATTACATCTTCTCTTGGAAAAGGAGGTTGGGGGGGGGGGGGACACTCCTTGGTTGCTGCATAGCTAGTGTGAAGTCCTGTGCGAGAGTTATGGTTCCAGATCTTCTTAGTGCCAGAGGACCTGCTTAGTTGAAGCTAGAACAGTTTACATCAGTGGTAGGCAACCTTGGCTCTTTTATGACTCGTGGACTTCCATGCTGGCTCAGGAATTCTGGGAATTGAAGTCCACGAGTCATAAAAGAGCCAAGGTTGCCTATCCCTGGTTTACACCTAACTTCCCTCAGAAGAGAAAAGTAAGGAATGCTTTTACAGTAATGTTTGGCAGAAGGGCTCTGATTTTTAGCCAAGCATTATTTTTATGAAGAATACTTCTATCAACTGATGAGAGAACCAGATCGCTTCCATATATCCCAGCACCTACCTTAGGATTCTGATTCTCACATTCACTTTAAAAAAAAAACATGACAACCCTAGCTTTTCACTAAATGTTTTGGACTATAACTGTGGTTGTCCCAAACTGCAAGACAGTCTTACACAGGTCAAGGGCCTAAATACCCGAGGTGACTGAGGACTGATCCAACTAAATTAAGCTAGAATAAGTAAAATCTGCAGTAAAATGACACTTTTCAGGATACCCTCTTATCCTATTTTCCCTTTGCCCTGGTTTTCTACATTTTCAGAAACAGCCATATACTTATGTGTCTGAATAATTTTTCCCACCTTAAAGGGTTCTTTGACCCCTAAAATTTACACGTGCATCCTAACAATCTTTGAATGAAGCTTGGTGTTATCTTCTATATGTAACAAGAAAGATGAAACTTTGGGCTAACTAATAAAATAAGAGGATTATTTGTACAGATAGATCTTGATTTACAACAGTTCATTTAGTGACCATTCAAAATTACATCGACATTGAAAAAAAGTGACTTATGACCATTTTTCACACGACCGTTGCAGCATCCCCATTGTTACATGATCAAAATTCAGATACTTGGCAACTGGTTCATATTTATGATGGTTACAGGATCCTGGGATCATGTGATCACATTTTGCAACCTTTGGACAAGCAAAGTCTATGGGAAGCCAGATTCACTTAACAACTGTGGCAAGAAAAGTCATAAAATGGGTCAAACTCACTTATGTTTCATTTGGCAACATAAATTTTGGGCTCAGTTGTGGTTGTAACTTAAGGAATACTTGTATTATGTGGTCTTGAGGCATTGCCAAAGAGGCTAGCAGTAAACAACAGCCCAATCAAGGAACTATAAAGACTACTCCCACTAACACTGATAGGGCAAGCCTCGAGTGTGTAAAATATAAGCAAATCCTGTTCATTACTAGCACTAAGGATGTTACCTATTTTGGCAATGAAACATCTGCAAGAAAATAACCAAAGTTACTGCATCAATTGTTTTATTCTGTGGCTATACCGAGTTGAGTTACATGTACATAAGTACAATTAACATGAGTAGTAGCAACCAAACAACTCCAAGGTTGTAAGGCAAGGATTCTGTCTTTACCTTACAATGAAACAGCTTTAGAAAGCCATGTTCTCCTAACTCTTTTAAAGAAACTTTAGAATCCTGGTCTTCCAATCTTTTTCCTCTCTCAAATGGACATAAATTGCCCTCTTTCCCAAAATCTTACCTGCTGGGGCCGCATGAGGTGGCTGTGCCTGGAACTTCAGTTCTCCCCCAGGGCCAACCTGGGACGCTTGATCAAGTTGTTGAGATTTTCTCTGTTCCATCTGAAGCACAACCTGGAAGGGATGGGAATGTGGAGAGAGTGCCATAAGATGCAAAGCAATTCTTTGGCTTTTTAGCAGACTAAACATTTGGCTCTGGCTAGTGAAGATTCTCTGGGATCCATGAAAGAAGTGCCAGAAGGTTACCTGCAACTCAGGGGTTGAATATCTCTATTCTGAACACTGATCCCAGATTGCAGCAAACAGAACCAGAATTGAAGGCCCCACCAGAGACCTGGCATGTTACAATGAGTTACAGTAGTGGCCAAAATTGTGGAAACCTTTTGGGAAAAGTGTATTTTTGAGGTTTGATGGCTAATAACACCACTTTTATTTTGGAGTGGTACCATAAAATTATATATCAATAGAAAGATAATTTAATCAAGAATGTAATGCACAATAGTTGGTTCAATTATCTGTACTGTATTCTATGAAACGTTATAGCCAAATAACCAGAAAAAGGAAGCACAACTTGCTTATGTTGATATCAAGCAGCTTTCCTTCATCTGATTGTAGCCAATGAGCATGAGTGTTTAAAGAGCCAATCAGGTTTCATCTTGTTTTGGCAATGAGCCAATCAGATCACAGTAGGATTCAGTTATTGATGTCATGTATTGAAGCTGAGAGGAGGACATTTGTCAGTGTGTTATGTGATTGCTATCAAGTTGGTTGGGTTTTTTTTGTGTTTTTTCATTTAGTAGCTTGTAAATGTAATAAAATTAAGGTAATGGTGCAAAGAATTGACTGGTTGCCCAGAAAGCGATGTAAAATAGTATTATTAAGCGGCCTTACCAATGCCTTGGTAAGGCCACATGAGCAATGAGCAGGAGTGTTTAGAGAGCCAATCAGGTGTCATCTTGTTTTGGCAAGAGCCAATCAGATCACAGTAGGATTCAGTTATTGATTTCATGTATTGAAGCTGAGAGGAAGCTGTCAGTGTGTTATGTGATCACTATCAAGTTGGTTGGGAGTTTTTTGTGTTCTTTCATTTAGTGAGCTTGTAAAACATAATAAAATTAAAACAACAGTGCAAGGAGTTGACTGGTCACCCAGAAAGCGATGTAAAATAGTATTATTAAGTGAACAAGGCTACAGTTATAAAGAAATTAGAAGAAAAATTGGTGGAAACTTAACCAAAGATGACATTTCTACTGTACACTTTTCCCAAAAGGTTTCCACAATTTTGGCCACTACTGCACTTTCAGGGGAAAATTTCCATGATTCAATTTGTGAATTGAAAGCACATGATCTGTTTGGGCCACATTTATTTGAGTAGTGCTGGGGATAGAAGGGTCTGTCTACTTAAGGAGGGTTCAAACAACCTTTATAGTATACAGAAGTATAATAAATGCTGACCAGTAATGATATCAGATGCCATTCATCTCTTTTTTGATAATGTGGTTTAGATTTTCTGCTTATAGCGAGATTTCATGGTTAATAAAGCAGAGGTTAGCATGAGTCTTTTTTTTGGGGGGGGGGTGGTTAGTTGCCTCCTAGTTTCCATCTAAAAATACAAGTGCTGATTTAAGATAACTTGTAAGCCAATTTGCAAAAGCTTAAGCAAGCTTTAATTAGGGTTGAGTTCAGGGACTTTTACAATTTGAAAGTTTTGGTCCAAGTATTTGTTTTAATCCTTCAAAATTCACAACCAAGAAATAGCTCCCTATAAAAAGATCCTAAGGAAATCTACGGTCCTCCATATGTCACTGAACTATAGCTCCCATCATTTCTTACTACTAAGCATAGTATAGAGCAGTGTTTCTCAACCGTGGCAACTTTAAGAGGTGTGGACTTCAACTTCCAGAATTCTGGGAGCTGAAGTGCACATATCTTAAAGTTGCCAAGGTTGAGAAACATTGTTGTATAGTTCAAAAATATCTGGAAATCACAGGATCCCATACCGGTATATAAATGTCAGCATGACATGGGACCTCTGTTTCCCCTTATCAAAAGAAAGCATAGTGTTCCGATTTCCATACTACAATGTGTATCCCTCCAATTACAATATTCTCTACCTGTTGATACTCCTTCTTCTGAGCATCCAGTTCCACCTGCCGTTGCTGGAGCTCTTGATGTTCCTGGTGAAGCTGTTCTGCTCGCCGGTTTAGCTCCTCCTCTTGAGCTTTGAGCTCCGCCTCAAATCGCTGGAGCTCCGCCTCTGAGTAGATCTGTGTTTCTTCTACTGTCTAGATAGGGGCAGAAAGAAGAGAGACCACTGCCCTAAGAAGTACAAGAATACCAAATCTGTGGGCCACCTGTGCATAAATATTTCTGGGCAGGGAGAAACTAGTGACAGGATACTTATGAACCTCAATTCGGTTCTTAAAAAGTATCCTCCCCAGATACTACCTGGATATTTTGGACAGCAACCTGTTTTGCTGCATTAATTTTGGAATAATTCAAATCTCTTAACTTTTTTCCCTTAGCCATGATGGTTGGGACTGATGCATGTCTGAAAAACCGCAAATCGCTGAGCCGCTTTTCAACTCGGTAGTACAATCAAACATATCTAGAATGAATTTGCTCTCAACCCCATTCATATGTAGATGTTCGTTCCCCTGGAAATATTTCATTGGGGTTATCAGGACTGATAAAACAAGTGGTTTCTCTGCCATAAGATTATAAGGAGAGCCTTCCTGGATTATCTATATCAGGGGTGTCAAACTTGCAACGTTACGTGACGTGTCACGACGTATCGAGACTTTTTCCCCATTGCCGGCAATGGGGTGGGCGCGGTTTCGGCGTGACACATCCGGCCCACGGGCTGGCAATTTGACACCCCTGATCTATATAGTCCAGCATCCTGTTACTGTTGAAGCCAAATGGCTAATCAACACAGGAAAGTTTAAAATATGATGGGATGTGCAAATGACCTTGGGATAGAGGAGGAGGAGGAACAGCAGCTTAGAAAATGGTCAGCTAAGAAGAGATATCTCAGCTCACTGAAGGACTGGATGAAGAAGGGATCTCAGAAGAGCCCTCCTTAGTTCTCTGGAAAATGAAGGCAAGGGAGGAGTACTTTCAGATTCATAAAATTCTGTTACTGTAACCTTACAATCATAGTGTTAGGACACATGGTTTTGATTCTTGTTTAGACTACCTCGAAGGGTAGTCTAAACACAAAGCAGGATCCAGCCAAGACAGCATGCTCCTGTCCATCTTCTTAATCAATATTCAGAGGCCTCAGGCCTTTATTGCTACAACTAGAACTATTAAGACTAGCAGCCACCAAAAGCTGCCTCCTGAATTGGTGTGCCTGATCCTTTTTAAATTTGTGGATGTAGGAATGTTTGAGAGCCTGGAAAAATGTTTCTCAACCTCAGCAGCTTTAAGATGGATAGACTTCAGCTCGCAGAATTCTCCATCCAGACTAGAGAATTTAAGTCACAGAAATGGACCAGAGATTAGCTTCTCTAACAAGTTTTCAGAGGACAATCTCTGATTGTGGAGGGAGAAAGCTAAAATGGTCTATCACAGGGGTCTTCAAACTTGGCCCTTTTATGACTTGTGGACTTCAACTCCCAGAATTCCTTAGCCAGGCACGCCTGGGGCGTGCCTGGCTGAGGAATTCTGGGAGTTGAAGTCCACAAGTCATAAAAGGGCCAAGCTTGAAGATCCCTGGTCTATCATAACCTATCCCACCTAGAGTTCTTCCAGTATGCTGGAATTCAACTCACTTCTCTAAGGCTATACTGATCAGGAAATATGGGAATTGAAGGTCCAAAAGATTGGTAAGTGTGTACTAGCTGGGGAAAAAAATCTAACCATCTACTTGCTACTAGAAAAATGCTTTCTCAACCCTTCAGACCAACATTTGGAATCCCACTCAGATAGACAGTGTCATTTCACATACCTCCCATCCATCAGCTTCATTAAATTCCTTCCTCTGAGTGGATTTAACAAACTCTTCCAGGGTCACCAGCCGATCCTTATTAAGATCCACCTGCAGGAGGAGAACAAGCGGAGGAAAGAAAATGAAATTGCTTCCTTCTTTTTGTACTTTTCCTACCAAGACTAATAGATTTTGAGAAGTCTCAAAAAATAATTAAGAACTCATCCCATTTCTCTACTTGCTTTGGGTTGTAATTCAGCTGCAGGGGACATTCACTTTCTCAAAGCCCAGATCAAGGGTGCTTCACTAACCCAAACCAAGGGCTGTGGCAGTATTTAGAATGTATGTTTTCTTTTTACAGAGAACAGTAGCCAAAAGTAAACACAAAGTTACGTTACACGCATTATAACCAAACACATCCAACAATGAAAATAAAATAAAGAATCATGCTGGATTGAGCAAAGCCCTACCTATTATCCTATTTTCACAGAAGTTGAACATGTACGGTAGGTATGAGGTGGCTAAGAGCATATCATGCCAAGATATAATGAGCTTTCACTTACACTGCAGGAGTCAGAGAGACCCTGGCTTTGGAAACCATGATTTACATCTTAG
Organism: Protobothrops mucrosquamatus; assembly: GCF_001527695.2. Lineage (NCBI taxonomy): Eukaryota > Metazoa > Chordata > Lepidosauria > Squamata > Viperidae > Protobothrops > Protobothrops mucrosquamatus. The sequence goes on from NW_015386395.1 coordinate 1,974,326, forward strand.
CTCACTGTACAAAACCAGACACATTGATCTATCACGTTAGTAGGATGTGTGAACCCAGTTTTTCTGAAGCAGAATGTGAATGAAACTGGGGGTTCTTTAAGATCTTTCTTTGATGCACATTTTGGGGAAACTATCTTCTGCACACCTTTTGTGTCATTTTGGTTGGTACTACTATAATAAAGTTACTGATCTGGAAAATAAAAACTGGAACTGACAGAGACATTCCCCGTTAGTTAAAAATTCACTTGTTTCCAATAACCATCATCATTAAAGATTAGCCAGACTTTGTTTCAGGGTAGAACCCGGCAGCTGCAGTTAATAAATAACAGAAGTGAAATAATTATTCTTCCTGAGGAAAAAGTGAACTGGACTAGACTGGGGGGGGGAGGGAAGGGGGGAATTAGTTCTCCTATCTTAATGTTAAAGTATAACCTATGATTCATTTGAAGACCAAGGGGTTTTTAGGAAACAAATTCCCAATAAACTGGTCTCCACTAGTCCTGCTGGTATGCAGGATCAGTTTTTTCTTTCTGCAAAGCTTTGAAAGACAGCCAATGCAGAAAAGATGCCTTCTTTTGCTCTTTGCAAGCTCTCAAAAGTGAGACAAGAAAAGAAAGAAAGACAAGTCTCTTGTTCTCTTTCCCAGGCAGAGGGGATCAGGAGGCAAGAGATTTCGGGAGAGGAAGAAATCTCCTGTTCTGTCCATGAATTGATTTGTATTTTTGCTTTTATATTCACACACTTAGCTCGTACACTTACATTCTTCATGACATGTTCTCGCATGCGCAGCCGTTCTTCCTCCATTTCTAACATATCGTCCTCCTCATTTCGGGGATCGTATACCTTGTCCAGCTGCAAATAAAATAAAATAAAATAAAATATTCCTTAAGCTGATGTTTGCTTAGTTTGTCCCCACCCCCAAGGAAAAAAGTCCAGGGATTGATGTTGCCACTTTTGTATGCAAAATACATGTTCTATCTCTGAGCTGGTAGTCCAGCTTGCAAGACTGCTCTGGAGTTTTTTTCTTTTTTAATGGAGCATCACTAAAGCACCCAAGTTGTCTAAATTACAGGACTGTTATCAGGAAGAGTACGGTAAGTAAAGAACTTGCCTCCTTAGTGAAAAGGGCCTCCAATTCCTGCTCATCCAGCACCCCATCACTATTGGTGTCTGGGAAAAAAAGGGAAGAATGTTAAGTGAAGCACATCAAATGTGAACTGTTGTTCTTTTCTTACACTCAAACCCATATGCCTGTTTGAAAGATGTCGCAAGTGGGGCTGAACTTTGTTTGAGATGGCCCAATAAGTTAGAACAAAGTATGCTACCAGCTACACCAGAGATCTCCAACCTATGGGCCGCGGCCCACTACCGGGCTGTGGCCTCTTGGCCACTGGGCCGTGTGAGTGGCTGGCCAGTGCACGTGCATGTGCGCGCTTCCCTCCCCTCGCGCTGATGCTAGCCAAGCCACAAGCCATGAGCCTTGCAGTGGCGCTAGCCTCACTGCGAACCTTGCACCGGTGCTAGCCTCGCGCCAGCGCTAGCAGACCCATTTGTGAAGTGGGCATGCTTGCGGCCCCGTTCGCGCACATGCTTGCACAGTCACATTAGTGTGCCTGTGTATACGAGCATAAAGATGCCTGCCCCTCCCTTTCCCACTGAGCCGCCAACCCAGAAAGATTGGGGACCCCTGAGCTACACTCAGAAACAGGTAGTCCTTGACTTACGACCACAACTGGGACATAAATGGCAGTTGTTGAGCAGTTTTACAGTCATTAAGCAAAACTGGTCTCCCCCATTGATTTTGTTTATTGGAAATTTCTTGGGAAGGTCACAGATGGTGATCACGTGGTCCCAGGATGCTGCAACCGTTGTAAATACATACCGGTTGCCAAGCACACAAATTCTGATCACGTGACCACTGGGACACTGCAACACTGGAACATAAGTACTTTTTTCAGCACCATTGTAACTTCAAATGATTGTTTAAAAAATGGATCTAAGTCATGGACTACCTGTATAAGCCAGAATTGCTAAGAATTCTGACATCTCAGTTCAGGAGCCATGTATAGATAATCCTCAACATACAACCACAATTAAGCCCAATATTTCTGTTGCTAAGTGAGACAGTTATGTTTTGCCCCATTTTACAGCCTTTCTTGCCACTATTGTGAACTGCAGTGAATTACTGCAGTTGTTAAGGTAGTAACATGGCTGTAAAGTGAATCTGGCTTCCCCAAAAGATGATAACATGACCCCAGGACACTTCAATCATCAAAAATATGAGCCAGTTACCAAGCATCCAAATTTTGATCATGTGGCCATAGGGATGCTGCAATGATTGTGTGAAAATTGTTCATAAGTCACTTTTTTCAGTGCCATTATTAAGTTTGAATGGTCACTAAACAAAAGGTTGTTAAGTCGAGGACTACTTGTAAAGTATATGCTTAGACTGCTAGTTCTTTCTACTTAGATCCCACCTGCCAGGAAAAAAATATTCATTAATGTGGGGGGAAAAAAAGCTTCCTATTGCATCAAAAATCCACAATGTGAAATGGCTACTCCTTTCGTAATTATTACTGAAATTAGAGTTTATGGCTATTTATGTCTCATAGAAGCCAGAAAGAAGAACTGGGACATAAGATAAGGGGAAGTTAATTTATTTCTAGTCAGTTATTTTCACTTCACTTGGCCAGCAGTTGTATCAAAATATTTAAATTTATAACTGGAACAGTGGGGGTTGTGTAATGAGTCGAAGCACACAGTTATAGCTTAGTGGCCAGCAGTTGTATCAAGATATTTAAATTTATAACTGGAACAGTGGGGGTTGTGTAATGAGTCAAAACACAGTTATAGCTTTGTGGCCAGCAGTTGTGTCAAAATATTTAAATTTATAATTGGAACAGAGGGAGTTGTGTAATGAGTCAAAACACACAGTTATAGCTGATTGATTGAAGAGAGCTGGCTACTACGTGAGGCAATCTAAGCTGTGATTGGTTGCCTTGAATGAAAAGGGGTTTCCCCCCCCTTATTTCCCGCCTTTTTCTTCTGTATACCCCATGTGCTCTGTAATTTACCTGATGATGCTCCTGTTTGCCTGATTATCTTGTCTGGTGTATATCTAGATCTAAAATATATTTATTTATATAAAACCACAAGTACGTGTCAGAATCTATGACTTCATTTGGACACCAGCTGCACAATTCCCTGACAAGTTGTCTTAGAACTACACATACAGACTTCCCTACCATGAAGCTTGAAGAACGTCTTGGGGTTAAATTCATTGGGGTCCAAACCATCCGTCTCCTGCCAGACCTCTTTGAGCTGATCACGGCTGCCCTGCAAGGACAGAATGAGGAACTCAAGTCAAATGTCTATGCAGATTCTCAATCATCCAGGTCATGGTTGTCCCAAAGGTACTTTTCCAAAAAGGCAAATGGACTTTCTTGGAAAGGAGAAGGTCCAGATGCTTTTTGGAAAAGCATATTTGGGACAACTCAAGCCAAAATAAGCATCCAAAACCCTGGAAGCCCTACAGGGACGTTGACTTTGGGGTGCTCCTTGTGCTTCTTCTTGAGCTCTTCAAAATGTGCTTCTTCCTCACGACGCTTCTCCTCATCCAGAGATTTCAAGTATTCCCGACGTTCATGCTCTTTCATCATCTCATAGCGTTTGAACTCCTCGTGGTGAGCTGCATCATAATTCTCCAGGTCCTTGGTAGCCTAAGAGGGAAAAACAGAAAAGCAAGAACCAACATTACTGGCATGGGAGGAAATCACCGTCCTTTTATAATTCCTCCCCCCATCCCATAGGTTAATCCTGGACCATTGCATCACTTTCATTTGCCTCTAATTTCTGCCAGAGACCCCAACGTTGCTTTAATACAGGTCCAGATTAGAACATTCTCAGAATAACAGAACAGAATAGAATAATAGAGTTGGAAGGGACCTTGGAGGTCTTCTAGTCCAACTTCCTGCCCAGGCAGGAAACCCTATACCATTTCAGACAAATAGCCGTCCAGTCTCTTCTTAAAGATTTCCAGTGTTGGAACATTCATTACTTCTGGAGGCAAGTTGTTCCGCTGATTAGTTGTTCTAGCTGTCAGGAAATTTCTCCTTAGTTCTAGGTTGTTTCTCTCTTTATTTTCCATCCATAGCTTCTTGTCCTGCCTTCAGGTAAAGGTATTCTTATACTGAGGTAGCTAAGATTTTTATTTATATACAGATAGTCCTTATGTCTGCAATTGGGACTGGAATTTTGGTCCTAAGTTGTGACGTTTTTAAATCAAGGTCCCCATGTGACCGGACCCAATTTTACACCTGCTTTTACAATAGTGATTATGTGGATCACAAAGTAGCAAGTTCAAATGCATCCTCCAAATGGGTGTTTTTTTGATGAAAACTAACAAAAAGATCATAAATCATGGTGATGTGACCTTGGGAGGCTGCAACCACTTATAAATGTGAGCTTTTTTGCCAAGTGTCCAAAATGTGACAAATGGTGTATGTGCTGGCTGACATTTTATGACAGTCTGCAGTGCTTTATGAATCGCAATGCATCTTTACCAATGCAACTGTAACAATGAATCAGTTGTAAGTTGAAGACTATCTGCATTTGTTACTCAATTTTACACAGCTGCCCACCTCACAAAATGCAACTCTGGAGTATGAACCAAGAAGTGCCTCATTTGAATTCCGGTATTCAGTTTATTCAGTAATAAACTCACTGAATAATCTTCAGCAAATGTGTTGCACTCATCATCTGTTGCCTTCTCTACAACATGGAGAAATTACTGTTGATCTTAACTTCAAAAATTAACCAGGGCAGTCTGTTCCAGCCTTGGGTCTTCCAGCCTCTTTGAACCCAAACTCCCATCAACCACAGCAATAACCAAATTGAAGAATTTTTTATTAAAAGCTTTCCATGTTGTTTGGTGAGGTAAATGAGAAAATATCAGTTTTAATCTTCTGATTAGAGCTCCTAGGATAGAAAAGGAGTAGGAGGAAGAAGCATGGATTATCCATAGAGTGTTTCTGCATTTGGAAGGTGTCTAGAAGCTGGGACTTCCCTTTTAGCACTGACCTAACCAGGCACTCCAAGACCCTCAATAGCTGAGCATCAAATTAAGCTGAAATGTAAAAGAGATTAATCCTCTAACTGTTAGAATCAAGCACCAAAGCCTTCTAAGCAATTCTCACCACTCTCCTCTCTGTTCTGCCAAGTCTGGGCAAGGGTGAGGAAGAGAAGGAATAGAGAATATGCCCTGGGCTTGAATTCACAATATACAGAGGTGAAGGAGGGGCCAAAGTATGCAAAGCAGATTTAAAGACTTAATTATCTGAAAGAAATAAAAAAAAGTTTCAACATACGGCTTTAATGAGCAGCTCCAAATCTCGGGCTTCAAATGTGTGCTGGTTTTGAGAGTCCAGATGTTCAAACTGCTTCAATAAAGCCAGGTGATCAACCTGCACATCTGATGGAAGGAGATGAAAAACAGAGGTGAAGACTACAGTTTTAGATCTGAAGCTTAAATAAAAACCAGACAATACTGGGGCTCACATACTGCACTACACCAAAGTTTGCTTAACTGTTGTTTATTGAACATTGAATGCTAGGTTCACGCAACGGGCTACAGCAAAGCCAGATAAGTAAATTATGGTTTAGCACACGGATGTCAAACTCAATCGCGTTATGTGACATATCGTGACATATCATGATGTTTTTTGCCTTTGCAGAGCCGGGGTGGGCGTGGCCTGTGTGTAACGCATCCGGCCGCCAGTTTGACACCCTTGTCTTAGCACATTCAAGAAAACAGGTTGATTTCTCTCAATAGAGGTTTTTTTCCACACATCTTTGATTACTAGATTTTGAGGGTGGGACCTTTGAGAATGAAGTCCACTCCATTCCCCTTTAATATCCTGAGGCACAAGGGAAAGCCCATTGGCAGTAAGAATATCAAACTGATTTGAAGACAAACCAACCACTTTTCATCATTTAGCCAAATAATTACAAATTATTTGTGTTAACTTACAATTATTTGGCTAAATGATGAAAAGCAATTGGTTTTTCTTCAAATCAGTTTTCCCTAATATTCTATTACTGCCAACAGACTTCCCCTTGTGCCTCGGGATATTAAAGAGGCAATTAAGAATTGTTAATCCAGGGATTAATTTATCTGTGGGGTCCTTGGTACTCTGAACTTGGAGGTTTTCTTGCAGATGTTTCAATATCAGACTAGATAACATCATCTGTGCATTGATGATACAATAACACAGTGGCTGCCACAAGATCTGTTTGCACAATGATTCCATAGCAGGAATGACCAGCCATCAAACAGCTATTCTCCGTCTATCCAACTAATGATACTATAATAATGAAACCCAGGATTGAGGCTTCACACATTCTCTGTCCTCAGCATTTGCAGGAATCTCACCATCAACACTCTCCATCTCAGCTCACCTTGTTCCATTGTGGCATCCATTTTGGCTTTCAGGAGCATCCGGAGTCGGGACACCTCCTGTCTCTTCAGTTCATCTAACTTAGTGCGGACACTGTGACCAACAAAGTCCAGCTCTTTGCTGAGTTTTCCACTCTGAAAGGAGCAACAAGGAAGCAGATATTTTATTTTTATCCTAGCCTTGTGTTAAGGAATTCATTCTATATGTGGTCACTTCTTTTATCTCACAGCAAACTTGAAAGGTATATTATTTATAATTTATACCTACAATTTCAATATATAACTCAACTAGACTGTGCTTGACCCGAAGTAATTTGGATAAACACTGGGATTTCTCATCATAATTGGTCACTACATCACGTTGATTGTGTTATACAAGTAGTTCTCAACTTACAACAATTGGGACCAGAATGTTCATTGTTAAGGAAGATGATTAAGTGAGTTGCTCTGATGTTTTTTTGTTACAATTGTTAAGCAAATCACTTCAGTCATTAAGTGAATCATGTAGTAATTAAGCAAATCCTATTGACTTTGTTGGAAGCTGCTTGGATGGTTGCAAATGGCAATCACCCCAGGACACTTTAATGGTCTAAATCAGGGTTCTTCAAACTTGGCCCTTTTATGACTTGTGGACTTCAACTCCCAGAATTCCTCAGCCAGGCACACTGGCTGAGGAATTCTGGGAGTTGAAGTCCACAAGTCATAAAAGGGCCAAGTTTGAAGAACCCTGGTCTAAATACATGCCAGTTGCCTGAATTTTGATCACATGACCATGGGCATTCTGCATCCAGCTGTAAGTCTGTGTACCAGCTGTAAGTCATTTTTTTTTCAATTATATATATATATATATATATATATATATATATATATATATATATATATATATATATATATATATATATATATATATATATATTTCACTTTAAGACACAGAAAAATAGGATCATTTTCCCTTCTGCAAGTGAAAAGCACTATAGTAAAGGTGGTTTGTATCCATTACTGACTCCAAAATAGAAGTCCAAGTTTACCAAATTGAACTTGGATGGTTGCAAGGTAGTAAGAGAGGACTCAGTTCTTGTTAGGACATAACAGCCACCCTGCTCTTTGTATATCCCAATTCACCTTGATGTCCTCTGCATTGGCTGCTTGAAGTTTTTCCCGGAAATGCCCATCGGTTTCCAGCACATTGATGACTTCTTGGAGGTAGCGGTGATAATATAAGCCTGTGTCCTGCAGAAAAACAAAAGTCAGGAGCCAGATCCATCAGATATTGTACTTCTGCAAATGAGGTCTATTGAAACTTCTCTTCTGCTTATAGATAGTGCTATTCAGGGTATATTAGCAATGGCATGAACTTCAGAAAGGATAACATCATACTAATAAAATGAAAAATACATTATTAAGTACAAGAATGCAAAGGTTATGCTTAGAGAATTTTACAGTCTAAAACTGAAAATAACAGAGGAGGAAGGGAAAAATAACAAGCGTGGCTAAAAGTAAACAGAATGCATTTATATTATGATGTCCACTTAAACTTAGTTTGAGAATAGCAGTCTTCCCCAGCTTGAGCTTATCATAAGTATGCTAGTTGGGGAATTCTGGGAAATGAAGTCCCCATTTAAGAACCTCAAGTTGGGAAAGGATAAAGTAGAAGATTAGAGCCAAGTGTTTTGGGGTGGGTTTTTTTTTGCCAAAATGTTTACTGAAAAAAAAAAACTCTGAAGAAACTTATCACTATGTAATATCATCCATGAAATAATTTGATAGGGAAAGATAATTTCTGATATCCAAGGATAGTTCATTATATATTTAGGGCCCAATGCCCTGGGTAGAGGTTGGACTAGAAAAACTCCAAGGTCCCTTACAAGCCTGTGATTAATGCCTTGGGGATGAATCCACATAATTACCATTTAAACCCCAGCAATAGATAGTGCATGTGTCACAAGACTAGTTATGGAAAGCACAAATTTGGGAAGGGACAGTATAATGGCCATGGTATCTTATGTAGGGTTTCACTTTGGCCCCTCTTGGAAACTTGTGGGCACTACATTATTCTGAAATTTGGTCCAACACCATTTTTCATCTTATGTTATCTTTACCAGTGTATCCATACAATCTTTATTTGCAGCTCGTTCAGGTAACTAGAATAAGATGATCTCAGGTCAGCTGTCATAAGGTAGTGAGAAAACCTTGGGGAGCAGTTTGAAAAAATGGCTACATTGACTTGTTTGCTTAAGGAAAGATAATGTATTAAAAAAGAGACCTTTTGTGAACTTTTTGCTGAAAACTGATAAAAATCAATTTAGGGATTTATTGATTCAAAAGTTGTGTTTATGGGAAGAAGAGAACCATGTTTGTAATTTGGGAGGGTGGAGATGGCAATTATTAGGTTTGTAACTCCTGCAAAGAAAAGCTGAAATGCTTTAGATACAGATATATTGTTATTCTTACTTTTTCTTTACTCTTTTGTATTTTTTTCTTTTAGTTTTTTAAACCTATTAAACCCATAAAACACATATATATGTACATATAAAGGCTCTGCCAAGCAGAGAACAATGGACAATCATCAGAGCACTTACTGGTGGTTCTGGGGCAGCTTCTTCTTTCTCTTTGGGCCGTTCAATGGGCACACAGATAGCCAACCCTAAGAGAGCAAAGCCCATAAACCATGGTAGATGCATCTTTGAGTCCCTGAAATCAAAAGCCATATAAAGAAAAGAGAAGGTAAGCAATCTAAGAGAGGAAAACAAGCTGCTTTAATAGGACTCAATTTGGAGCAGGGCTCCAGTTTATGGGGGGAAGCTAGAAAGTCTAAAATAGGAATCCTTTGGAAAGTTGCTCAGTTCAAACTGAAGCAAGCAACAAATTCCTGGGTCGCGAATCTTCTATTTCCACCGAAAGACACTCAAAGTATCAAAGTGACATTTTTCCTCCAATGTAAATCAAACCCTAACCCAAAACCCAGAAGTTGTGAATGCTCCAACACTGGAAGTGTCTATGGAGATTCTCAATCAACCAGGTGATAGTTATCCCAAAAGTGAAAGTTTTTAAGAGACTGGACAGCCATTTGTCTGAAATGGTATAGGGTTTCCTGCCTGAGCAGGGGGTTGGACTAGATGACCTCAAAGGTCCCTTCCAACTTTATTATTATTATTATTATTATTATTAATAATAATAATAATAATATTACTGATCATCGCACAGTCAGCCAGATGTTCAGATAGGATTTGGCATTTTTATTTACCTATTATTAGTATTAGTAGTATTATTAATATTGAAGTGCTTTTTTAAGAGGCAACTGGACTTTGTTTTTTCTTTGAAGCCATTTCACTTCTCATCCAAGAAGCTTCTTCAGCTCTGACTGATCCTTCCCTTCCCCACCATCCAATCAGAGCTGAAGAAACTTCTTGGATGAGAAGTGAAATGGCTTCAAAAAAAAGCCCAAGAAAGTCCAGTTGCCTCTTGAAAAAGCACCTTTGGTCCAACACTGGACGTTTTTAAGAAGAGATTGGACGACCATTGGTCAAAAAGGGTATAGGGCTTCCTGCCTGAGCAGGGGGTTGGACTAGAAGACCTCCAAGGTCCCTTCCAACTCTGTTATTCTGTTAAAACCAAATCCTACAAAATCGCGTTATCCAGATAAACACAAAGAAGCTTGAGACCCCCGCCCCTTTTTTTCCCGACATACCAAAAATCAGCTGCCAAATCAATGAATACACCCTTCCACACAGCCAGGGCCGTACTTACGGTAGAGAACGGGACTCTCCTCCCTTACAGACTCTTATCCGGAACCGCCGAAGATGGAGAAGGAAATGTGAACCAAATGCACTCCGTACATGCGCAGACAAATCTCCGGGAACACCGTTGTTGTTTTCCCCTCAGCCGATACCCAAAAGCTCTTCTGCGCTGGACTGCGCACCACGTGATCCAGGCCGCGAACGTTCTACAAGCTACCCCGCTCTATCGCCTCAGTCCATTTCTAAGCCCCGCCTTTATATCTAACCTAGCTGGCCACGCCTCTTTATATTGAGTTTCGGATACGTCACTTTCTACCGTGTCACGTCCGGTGCTCCATTTTGCATCATGACGCCTTCGCTTCCTTTCTCTTCCCCTATTTGCATGGGGGACTATAAGAATCCGCCCCCTTTTTCCAGAAGGAATGCCCCTCCTTTTTTTTTTTTTCCCCTTTCTAGAGTTTTCCCGTAGGGACCGAAAGAAAGAAGTCTGATAAAACTAAGGACAAGGTCACTGAATATAATGTGTCGGGGTAAATGAATGGCAGGGTTTCCTTATAAATTTATTTGGAATTCAAGTAATCAATTGAAGCCTGGGTGAAAAAAACAATAACCAAACCTCCTGAGCATGTTCAAAGTGCATAAAAATAGAACTATATCCGATCTCGGTTGCGAAAATTCAGATAATCGCTATTAGTGAAAGCTAACATTTTGCTGTCGTCTTATGTGCTGTCCGCATTTTTTGCCCTGCAAATGGGATAGCTCTCATTAAAAACTGCACAGGAATTTCTTTTTTAATTTAAAATTCAGATTTGTCCACAGGAAAAATCTCCAAATGGATTCTTAAAAGGTGGGCAAATGAAGATTTGGACTTTCCCAAATTCTAGCTTCGATTACATAGAAAGCAAATATCAGGAGGGGCAGGATTGATGTTTTAATGTTTCTCAAACTTGGCAGCTTTAAGATGTGTGGACTTCAATACCCAGAATTCCCCATGGCAGGTTAGAGAATTCTAGGCATTGAAGTTCACAGAAAGCTGCCAACATTTGAGAAACAATGGTTTAAGCCATGAGGTCCAGTTTTAAAATGGAACCTGGAAATTAGATTTTACAATCTGCTTCTACTTATGCAGTCCCAGGCAGGCCTGCAAGTGGATTGCTATCCAAAGGTTTTGGTGGGCTATTTGGTGCATGGGGTTGTGTGGGCAGGAATATTAAAAGGTTAGAAAAATACAGTACAAGTAGTCCTTGACTTAAGACCACAATTGAGCCCAAAATGTATGTTGCTAAGTGAGACATTTGTTAAATGAATTTTGTTCCATTTTGCAACCTTTCTTGCCACAGTTATTAAGTGAATCACTGCAGTTGTTAGTAACACGATTGTTAAGTAAATCTGACTTCCCATTGACTTTGCTTGTCAGAAGGTCACAAAAGATGATCACATCAGCCCGGGACACTGCGACTGTCATAAATATGAGTCACTTGCCAAGCATCTCAATTTTGATCACATGATCATGGGGATGTGGCAATGCTCGTAAGTGTGAAAAATGGTCATATGTTGCTTTTTTCAATGCCATTGTAATGTTGAATGGATACTAAGCGAACTGTTGTAAGTCGAGGACTACCTATATAAGAAAAATTATATCAGCATTCTATTTTGTTTTATATCTGCAAATAATACATTGAAAAAGCAGACAGCAAAAAGCAATCGAGAAGCACAAGGTGGAAGAGAGGAATGTAGGAATCCGTCACAGCTGTGAGAAGGTGATTAAGGAGTTTAGTAAGCTGGCCAGGATAACCAGCTAAGAGCAGTTTATTTCAGGGGAGGGAGAATCAAAAATGAAGGAACAAAAATGAGAATAAACTTGATGGAAGATTTTTGGTAGACAAATGATATAAACCAAACAAAATTAGCACACATAAGAGCCATAGAAATCAGGTCACGCTATGCTAAAATTGGTTTTCTAGAATAGTTTTTTTTCAACCTGATGACAACTACTATACTGGCCAGGATTGATGGAAATTGCGAAGTGGTCCATCTGGATAATACCAGGTTACAGGAAGTAACAGTTGTGGGAGACTTCCTTAAGGGAATTGTCAAAATCATTGTCTAAACATTCTGGAATTCATCATTCCAGAACAGAACATCATTTTTAATCCTTTGTAGCTGGCTGGCACTGTCATGGTTACCCATTGTTCAATAAGAAAACAGTAACCTGTTTGGCAACCTAGCCCTTAACATTACATATACAAGTGATAAAGCAGCTTCAGTGAGTTGTTCAAATAAAAATATTAATTAGCAGGGAGAAAGTTAAGTGAAGTAGCAACTTTTAAACTTGAACTGATCTATTCCCTGAGGGATTAAAAAAAAAACAGCAAAGGCTGTTTTGCAAAAATATATTGTCAAATACATTTTTAGGATTATAGGATAAAAAAGTGCAATGGCCATGCTCCACTGGGAAGATGATATTAGCATGTCAAAAAAGCTGAAATCTCCAGATAAGGTAAGTTAATGAAAGGTAAAAAAAGAAATACTTATTTTTCTGTTTAAGTTCCAGCACATATGGGACACTGTTTGTAAAGACTTATGACTTGGTGTTTATCTTATCATGTAGTGTACTAAGATATGTTTTTGTTTTTTTTTAAAAAGCATAATTTCTTGAAATGAGCCTTGTAGTTGAATTCACACATAACACCAAGTCATAAATTCAGTTTACGAATCATAGTGGGTTTGCATATTACACTAAGACAAAGAACAAGACACATGATGCTAAGGTATAATGTGAACCCAAGTGATAACAATTTGTAAAGTTATTAATAAGATTAAGAAAGTAATTAGAAAAGCTTTCTTTTTGCTTATTCATTTCTAGAATTTGGGTTTTCCTAAGTAAAGAGCTCAGCAGTTGGGCTAACAAAAAATATGTAGTACATAACACAGGGTGAAACTCAGTAAATCTAAATGCAGTATCTAAGTAATTAGCAGTTACTATAGATTTTTTTAAAGGGTTAAATAAATGAATTGAAATTGCATTGATTAATACATCTTAGCCAGGAATACTAAGGAAATTCACATATTCAAAGATGACACTTCTGAATATCAGATTTTAGACAAGAAAACGGGGATCTTAAGTCTCTGTTTTGGAGCCTCTTAGGGGTGTCAAACTCAATTTCATTGAGGGCCGCATCAGCATTGCGGTTGCCCTCAGGGGGCCGGGTGGGTGCGGCCTACTGGGTGGGCGTGGATGGAGTGGGTGTGGCCTACTGGGTGGGTGTGGCCAGCTCTACATTGTTCGCGTCAAGGGTGCCTGTGGGGGCCTGGGCAGGAGTGGGATAGATCTGAGGGTCTCTGGCAGAAAGGGGTGGGATCAGGGCAAGTGCCAAGGCATGGTCCACTGGAGGAGCCTCACTGTTCCTCTCAGCCCATGCAGGGGGAGGGGGTTATGGAGCTAAGACTGAATGCGTTTCAGCATAGATGGCCACCACAAAATTGTACATTGGCTCCCAGCTGGCCTGGGCCAGGGCCAAGGCAGAGGGGGCTGTTCATTCACTGTTTCCAGGATGGCTTCGCGGGCCACATGAAACCACTTCGCGGGCCACATCCGGCCCCCGGGCCTTGTGTTTGACATGTCTGCTCTTAGAGATAATGATTGGGACAGAATGATGAGGTTGTAGTTCAATCCAACAATATCACTATAATGTAAATAAGGAAAGCTATGCCTTTCTTGATGAAATACAGTTGAATAAGTAGACAGACTACCAGCTTATGATAACAGGATACAAAACCGTAGATGACTAGAGACTTTCATATTAAAGTTCCTTTCACACAAGCTTGGTTCCTTGTCATATCAGAGAAACATATTGTTTTAATGGCCATGAAATTTGTTGCCATTGTGTCTTCTGAGATTTTTGTTTAACTCCTTATTAGAGTATGCCACTCTCGGATTTCATGGTGGGTGTCCCTTCCAAGTATTCATCAACCTGGCACTGAAGTTTTTTTAAAAAAAAATTGGACGGGTTTAGCCAGGAGCTACCATTTGTTGTGATTACCAAATAGATTAAAACAGTGTTTTCCAAATTTGGCAACTTTTAAATTGTGTGGACTTCAGCTCCCAAGATTCCTGGCTGAATCTTGGTTAGGGAATTCTGGGAATTGAAGTCCACACATCTTAAAATTGCCTAGGTTGAGAAACACTGGTTTAAGCCAAAGACAATCTTTCCCAAACTGGTGCTCTGCTGAATGGGGATTATGGGAATTAAAGTACAACAATAGATAAAGGAAAGCTGATGTAAAGACATTCCCATAGGCATTTCCTGAACATTTAATACTGGGAATGAGTGTGCATGCAACTGGTACAGAGTTATTCATCTCACCATCAACTCATCAAATTTGCAGATGACACCAAGCTGGCATAAATAGCGAATAAGAGGCTCAGGAAACAGAAGGATCTTGACAGACTTGAGCAATGGGCCCTATCTAACAAAATGAAATTCAATATAGAGAAAAGTAAGGTTTTACATTTAGGCAAGAAAAACCAGATGCACAGGTACAGAATAGGTGGTACCTGACTCAACAGTAGTAACTGTGAGAGGGATCTTGGAGTCCTACTGGACAGACATTTAAATAGGAACTATAGGCCAAAAAAGCCAATGCAGTCCTAGGCTGCATTAACGGGGATAGAATCAAGATCATGTAAAGTTTTAATACCACTTTATAATGCCTTGGTAAGGCCACATTTGGAATATTGCATCCAGTTTTGGTTGCCACAATATAAAAAAAATATTGAGACTTTCTAGAGTGCAGAGAAGAGCAACAAAGATGATTAGGGGACTGAAAGCTAAAATATATAAAAAAAAAACCAGTTGCAGGAATTGGGTTTGTCTAGTTTAATGAAAAGAAGGAGTAGGGGTGACGTGATAGCAGTGTTCCAATATCTAAGGGGTTGCCACAAAAAAGAGGGGTCCAATTTATTCTCCAAAGCACCAGAAGGAAATATAAGAAGCAATGGATGGAAATTAATCAAGAAGAGAACAACCTAGAACTAAGGCGAAATTTCCTGACAGTTAAAACAATTAATCGGTAGAACAACTTGCCTTCAGAAGTTATGGGTGATCCAACACTGGAGGTTTTTAAGAAGAGATTGGAAAACGATTTGTCTGAAATGGTATAGGATTTCCTGCTTGAGCAGGGGGCTGAACTAGAAGACCTCGAAGGTCCCTTCCAACTCTGTTATTCTGTTATTCGGCCATGACAGCCAGTCATATATAGCAGGGCTTTTCAACCTTTTCACCCATTGTACCACTTTTAGGATATGGCAACATCTGAGTACCACCAGTCGCCTAGCAAGGTGTCAAAAACTTGATGGCCCCAAGAAAAAAAAAGGAAAAAAGTGATAAAGTACAGGTAGTCCTCGACTTACAACAGTTCGCTTAGTGACTGGTCGAAGTTACAATGGCACTGAAAAAAGTGCCCCCAAGCCACAGCCGAGCAAGACACCTGCCTGCCGACCTGGCGGCGCTCTTCCTCCTGTTCGAGGTTTTCATTGTTGTGAGCATTTCTGTTGAGGATTGGCAGCGGGGGTGGGATGGGGGGGTGTTTGGTTTTTATTCCCCCCGTCTGCTGGGTGGTTGCAGCAGGTTTTGGTCACTTCACATGACCCTGGGATACTGTGACCGTCATAAATATGAATCAGTTGCCAAGCATCTGAATGTAAATCACAAGACCCTGGAGATGCTGCAACATTCCAGCTGATCGGCGCTTCTTCTGGGCTCAGCAGAAGCACCAGGATCAGTGCTGCTTTCCAGCTGATTGGTGCTTCTTCAGGGCTCAGCAGAAGCACCAGGATCAGCGCCGAGCTCCAGCTGGCGCCTGGCATTGATCCTGGTGCTTCCGCTGAGCCCTGACAGCCCTGCAGCTCCAGCCATCTCTCGCTCAGGCTTTTGCAGTGCTGCCACCGGTTCAGCTCATTCCCCTGCCCCACTACCACTTTTCTAGGATGGTTGCATACCACCTGCCAGGTGCCAATGTACCACAGGTGGTACCCGAACCACTGGTTGAAAAGCCCTGATATGTAGAACATCAGGAGAGTCCTGAATTAGGTCAGCTACTGAGCTGGGAAAGAATATCTAAAAACTGAATGGAAATTCTTTGTAGGAGCAGAATTTATATCACAGAAGATGCCTCCAATTTTCAGGAATTCCTCCCTTCCATCACAGCCCTTGGGATTCCTTGATCCAGCATGTAACATTTTCCTAAGTCTGCAGAAGCTTCTACAGGAAAAACAAAATGGGCTATTGAGTTGTACCAGCCTGGCTGAATGAAAATTCAATCTGAATCCAAGTCACAGAATTGCCAATTATGCAAAACTGCTTATATGTGCATCATGATGCTTAAAAACTGTATGATGCTTTGTGTTCACACATGCTCATTTGCACATAATTTCTGCATTTGGTTGTGGGGGGCCTTTTGGGGGCCTAAATAATCTTACACACCTTCATAGAGAAAGCAATTAATATGCTCACATATAGGTGACAGAACACCCACCTACAATTGTCTTTTCCCATTACTTGCATAGCTAAGATCTTATGCACAGCCATGGACATTGGGGGACCTAATTATCTAAATATAAACGTACCCACATGGATTTCTGAAGCTAATCACTCACATACCCGCTTTCTCTCTCAGTTTTAAGTATATGCAAACATTAGAGGAACATGTGCCTACTGGCACAGCCTACAGTAGACCTTTATATAAACAAACTACAAAGTCTCCATAAAGAAGACTATGCCAGCCACAAAACCTGGAGACTTAAGACAGACAAAGCTGATTAAGCAAGAGAGAATGTGATGCCGGTTTTGGTGGGAGAGGAGGAGGGACCGTCAACTGCCCTCCCACTGAGCCAGCTGCAATTTGAAAGCAACGTCAGAACTGAGCGAGAGAAAGAAGGAGAGAAAGAGAGAAAAAAAATGAGAGGGAGAGCAGGATCTAACTTGGATGTTTGAGATTTGAGAACTGGGATTACTGGATACCGTAGAAAGAGGGTAAGTAAAAAGGGAGCCTGACTTCTTTTGATATTGAATATCGTTCTGTTGTGTTGATCACTTAGCTTTGTTGGCATTCCATAGCAAATGGTGGGATACAAATATTTGAAACATGTTTTTAGTGTGCGTCAAAAGTGACTGAGCACAGAGAGCAATAATGGATTCTGAAGCTTTGTAACACAGGCACAAAAAAGAAAAAGGAGAAAGCAAAGATTCCTTGCTTCAAAGAGAAGTGAGTAGAGTCCAGTGATTTAAAACAGAGACACTTTCGGAGTCAGAGCTAAAACTGCTGGGCCATACTTAAAGGTGCTAAGAAAACTACTTTGCAAGATATTATTAAACATGTTTTTTTCCCCCCACTTCCAGTTGCAGTTGGAGCCTATTTTAGTGCAGTCATCTCCGAGACACAAGATGTAAGTTACAGAGAGCATTCTCTCTATAGATGTGTGTGAGTGTGTGCCTCGGGGCTTTATTTATGTTAATCTCTAATGCCCTGTCCGTCTTGGGATAACCACAGATGCCAGAAATGGACAGCCTTGGTATTACCATACCTTCACGCTTTTAATCCACACTCTTAGTCTCCTAAGGTCATGGTTTTTTGAAGACTTCTAAAGGCAAAACCGGTTGCACTGTTGTGAACTCTGCCATCTGGGACAGAAATGGGCAGATTTCAGGCATGTAGAATCTGCTGAGCTTTTTACTCAAATCCCGAGACCTACAAGTGGAATCAGATACAAAACCTGTGACTCAGGCAAAGGGACTCACAGCACAGTAAGAATAGGGCACTTTGGAGCACAGCAGAATTCCTGTCTAGTTTTTATCTATCCAATCTTTATAGTTATTAAGGATATATTTTTTTTTATCAGCAATCTCATTTAGGAGGAGGCAAACATTTTCTTAATTGTTTTTGGACACTGGGGATTAGAAACTTTTATAATCTTCTGGAAATTATCCAAGAAATCTAATAATATGTTCCCAACTGCTTTCTAATCATCCATAAATTCAGAACAAATGTAATTGCGGTAATGTCCTACACCAGGAAATGTACATGTGTGCATGTGTGTATGTATGTATACATATGTACTGTATATGTATATGTGTATATGTATTTTAATGTTGTGTATAGGTATAGGTATAGGTATGGATGGATTTATTCATCTTTCCATCCATCCAACCATCCAATCACCCTGACTCGACCCCAAATTAAGGGATTACAAGGTTGTAAAAAGGGAGTTTTTATATATATATATATGAATGAATTAGGCTGTTGATTCTTCAAGCTTCAATATGAACTATACTGCCTTTGTAGTGAGTCTCCAAGACTAGAGTTAATTGATTGAATATTATCAACAAATACAATTGTAGATTTCTCTAAGTAGGTATAGATAGGACCATTGTCTGCAATGTTGTTGACCTCTTGATATGATTTCTCTCTCTTTGTGAGGTGAAATATTCCTCCTTAATTCTTGACCCAGTGGAAAAGTGTACCATCATGTACACTTGTTCCTGTGGTAAATTCCTAGTGTACCATCATGTACACATGTTCCTGTGGTAAATTCCTATCATGTCTCTATTGCCTGGGCCCCAGTCACCTGACATCTCTCCATGGTAATGGGTGACAAAATTTAACAGATTTAGTCCTCTATAACAGTGTTTCTCAACCTGGGCAACTTTAAGATGTGTGGAATTCTCAAGCACAGCTGGTTGAGGAATTCTGGGAGTTGAAATCCACACATCTTAAAGTTGTTGAGGTTGAGAAACACTGTTATAGAAGGATGCCTTTGGTTGGTGCCAGAGTAAGATGGAAAATCAAATGCTATAAAATCAAGAATGAGTTGAGGCACTGGTGGAGAGAAGATGAAGGAAGAGTCAAGGATCAGAACAACAATGAAGTGTTGCCCGAGGATATTTGTGGGGCGGCTAGATGCCTGTGGGGAAAAACCCATATGTAGTGTTAACAATACTAAGCTTGATAACTGAGTCTGACACAGCATCAAGGCAGCTTTGTGAATCTTTCTAACATCTAAGATCTACTGTGATTGCTGAGGTGTAAAAACTAGGTCTTTGGGCTTGACTGGATAAGTTAGGAAAAGCACTGAAGCAGAAAATAATTGCCTCTTCCTCCCCTTTCCCATATCAATTCACTATTTACCCACCCCAGGAAAGAAATGTCACAATGTGCTTTTCTCCATCCTGAATTCTTTATTGATCATGAGAAGGTCTTTTACAGTATTGGAATCCATCTGTAGATCTCAGCCATTTTCTGGGACAGCTGCTAAATTAATGAGAAAGCATTTGATTGAAATTTTCTCCCCTGAGTTTTTTTCCCCTAAATCATTATTTTAATTCATTCTCTCTGCCTCCCCAAACTCCTCAACATCTCTTATGGCAGCCTTCCTGGGCCACAAATATTCTCCAGGCATCACTCTTGCTAGGATCGTGGTTCATTTAGTAATATATGCCTAGAGCTTATGAAGTCAGCTTAAATAAAGGAACATATATTATATACAAGAAGATCTGTTAGAATCCTCCCACAGTCAAAATCCTTCTATAAAGATTTGTTCTGGCAACATTTTACCTTCAAAATTAAACTGAGCATGAGTTACAATGCCTTTGTTAGGAGTTGCTATGATAGATTTTTTTGTTAATTGCGAAGTCGTGTCCGACCCATTGTGACCCCATGGTCAACATTCCTCCAGGTCTTCCTGTCCTCTACCATCTTCTGGAATCCATTTAAGCTCACACCTACTGCTTCAGTGACTCCATCCAGTCACCTCATTCTTTGTCGTCCCCTTCTTCTATTGCCCTCAATCTTTCCCAGCTTTAGGCTCTTCTCCAGTGAGTCCTTCGTTCTCATTAGGTGGCCAAAGTATTTGAGTTTCAACTTCAGGATCTGGCCTTCTAAAGAGCAGTTGGGGTTGATCTCTTCTAGGACTGACCGGTTTGAACGCCTTGCAGTCCAAGGGATTTTAATGGACTGTAAAAACTTGATTAATGTTTGAATTGGTGCTTTGATCATCATCAACCAACAAATGAAATCTGAATAAAGGGAACATCTGGTTTCACTATTTCCAGGAATGTGCATGCTGGAAATTAAAAGGGTAAATATGTGAATTTTCAGGACTTTTTCACCGTTGGATTTCTATTGGATTGAATCAAAAGTTTCAGGTTTTTAATCCAGCATATATCAATTTGTGTTAATCTGAAGCTTATTTTCTTTTGGGCCACCTGAGTAACTTTGTTTAACTCTTTTAGCTCCAAAAATTATAAACATGGCCTAGAAGAGGCAGATCCAAGGAGAAACATGTATGAATATATATGTATAAGGGAATTCAAAATATATCTGGACACATGGTAGAAACAATGTGAAATGAATCAGAACAGAACAGCAATTCCTCATATTTTCCTGAATCTCTGTTCAGTGCTTGGATTGGGCTGTTAATAGTTACTACTGTTACAACTTTTTCTCCTGTGCCTTTGAGTTCGTCTTGACTTCTGGCAACTATCTGGATGAGTCCCTGTAGTTTCCTTGGCAATATTTTCAGAAGTGAGTTGCAATTTCCTTCTTCCTAGGGCTGAGAGAGAGAGAGAGACTGGCCCAAAGTCTCCCAGCCTAAGCTCTGTGTGTTTAACCATGGCACCAGACTGGCTCTCTGTAGTAAACTGGGCTGCAAAACACCAAATGATCCTCTATGGCAAAAAAGAGTTAAATGAATTTCCCACACATTATCAAAATTTTGGCAGCTTGAATAAGGTAAAGTTACCAAGTTCTCAGCAGTGGGAATACTTTCACTTTTAGAGCCCATTCTCTCTCTCGACTTATTAAGAAAGGCATTCAACCTTTTACTGATGGCCTTTGCAGGCTGTATAGGTAGTCCTTGACTTACAACCACAACTGAGCCCAAAATTTCTGTTGCTAAGCAAGGCAGTTGTTAAGTGAGTTTTACTCCATTTTATGACCTTTCTTGCCACAGTTGTTAAGTGAACCACCGCAGTTGTTAAGTTAATAATGCGGCTGTTAAGTGAATCTGGCTTTTCCATTGACTTTGCTTGTCAGAATGTCGCAAAAGATGATTGCACGACCACGGGACACTACAACTGTCATAAATACATGCCAGTTGCCAAGTGTCTGAATTTTGATCCTGTGATCACGGGGATACTGCAACAGTCTTGTGAAAAACAGTCATAACTCACTTTTTTCAGTGTAGGTTGTAACTTCAAAAGGTTACTAAATGAATGGTTGTAAGTTGAGGACTACTTTTAAATGATAAGGAAAGGAAAAAAAGACAAAGTCACAATCTTGGCATGTAAGCTTATCCTTTTTACATGCATGAAATCCCCCAGATTCTAAACATAACATTAGAGATCACATTGCTGTCATCTAATGATCTGTAGGATTTTTGTAGCCCAAATGTAATACTGTAGACCTATATTTAGATTAAAATGGCTTGGAGTTCTATAGGTATTGCCTGCTTGAGATAGGAGCACAGTATTTATGATAAAAACCGAAGACTCTAATCATTAATTTCACTGTATGATTAGGGCCTGATTTAGCACGGGGAAAGCCATTTTAATGTTCATGATTTGATTCTTCTGTACTGATTTTCTCCCCAGCATAATGGAATCCTCAACTACATCCACTCCTGGAAGGTAAGGAAGATGACAACACAACAGTGACGTGGTGGGAATGGATGTTTAAATCTGTTCAAACTTCCAATGGAAAAGAGTACCAGAGACTAGCCCTATTTTATGCTATGTATACAAAAATAAGCAACCAGTAATGGGCAGCGAAGAGTTGAGGTTTTCTGTCTAAATTTGGTAGGCCTACCTTGGCCTATGTGCTAAGATGGTCCTGATTTAACAACCACTCATTCAGCAACCATTTGAACTTACAACAGGACTGAAAAAGTGATACTTACAGTGGTTCTTGAAAGTCTAGTCATCACAGCACCCCCAAGATCACATGACTATGATCCATGTGATAGACAACTGGCCCAGGTTTCTTATTATTCTGTGGTTGCATGATCACAATTTCTGACATTATCTGCCAGCTTCCCACTAGCAAAACCAATGGGAAAGCCAGCAGGAAGTCAGAAGTCACAATGGTGAGGTGCTTGCTTAACAACCTATGATTCGCTTAACAGTGGTAACTGGGCATTGCCAGAACTGCCTTTACTAAGCAGCATGGTCATGTGACATTACATGTTACAACTGCATTGTTTAGTGATAGAAATTCTGGTCCCAATTATCATTGTTAAGCAATGACTACCTGTACTGAATGTTTTAGGAAGGAAAGCCTAGGTGGGTCATGTCAGACCTGTGAGCAAGGCTGAGATTTTCCATTGGAAGTTTCTTTGAAGGACTGAGTCTTTATTTTTATTTTTAAATAGCTACTCCTATTTTAGCATCAGAATTTTCATTTTATTTGCTGTCCATATTGTGACCAACTCAAAGTGCAAAGGACAAACTTCCTGTTTGCTTTTTCTCAGAAGAAGGCTATCCATAGCTCTGATTGGCTGGCCCTTGTATCAGACATGAACCTACCATCCACTCAGAACAGGCTTCAAATAGAAAGAATGTGCCACTTTAAAAAAAAGAATTGGAAATAATACTGGAGTGAAAATCTAATGGGATTGCCAGTGTGAAGTGATTGGCTTGGGAATGGGTTCAAGAAGATCCATTCTGATGCGGAGGTTGGAATTTGCATCCATTTGGGAACAATAGTGGGCCAATGGATGGATGGTCAAAATGAAGACTGCACTTTTTTTCTAGTACATCAGTAAGTAGCTACATATAAACAGTAGAAAAGATAAGATGGGTCTCATATGCTGTATATATTCATTACATTTCTATCTCTTCTCTCTAAGGCAATGATTCTCATCCTTGGCAACTTTCAGATATGTGGACTTCAACTCCCAGAATTCCCCAGTCAGCAAACGTCTGGGACTTGAAGTCGACACATCTTGAAATGCCAAGGTTGAGAAATACTGCTCTAAGGATTAAAAGCAGACTGAGTGATTCCACTTCACCCTCAGAACAACTTTGTGAGGCAAGCGTGGCCTCACATCATCTAGTGAGCAACATGGCCGGACAGGTTTTTCCCCCGAGGCCAAAAAATAGAATTTGGATAGGCCTCTTTCACCATTTCAGGGCCACAACTAAAAAGTCTCTGCTCTTCCTGGAAATGGTGGAAATTTCTTTGGAAGATGGAAGGGAAGTTCATGCAGGAAAAAATATAATATCAGAATGCATTTTTGCTTTGGTGGGATTTGATTGTAACTTCCATCATTTATATGTGTATTAAAATCACATGCCACTGTTTTGATAGGGTATTCTACATTTAGATGCTTCATGGCATAAGGCCTTTTTATCTGAGGAACTGCCTGCCTTTGTTGTTTCTGTCCATTTGGTGAGATCAAGCAGAATGGGCCCGCTCCAGGTCCCCTTGATTAGAAATTTCTTCTGGTGTCTTCTCTGTCATGGTGTTTGCCCATAGAATGATTTCCTCTGAAAAATCAACATGGCTCCCTCTCTGATGACAGTTGAGAAGCAAACCTGTTTATTCTCCCAGGCTTAGGGAGATAGAAATGGTTGAGCCCCTGTTATATTAGATTGTTTTAGTTTATATATTTGCTCTTTTTTTACTTTTTAATTATAAACTGTCTGGAGTTGTTGGGCCTCAGGCAGCCTATAGATTGAATACATAAATAAATTGTCTCCACATAAAACAATTGTACTTTGACTTCTACTTCAGTTGTGACATTAGAAGCTCACATTATTGTACTTTTAATTTAAACATAATATCCCAGTCTGGTCTAGCCTTCTAGTTCAGTGAAGCTTTAGGATGGGACATCTCATTATTTTTGTTCTTTCTAGAATAGTAGCCTTCTGCTTTGTATATATTTTGTTTTTATACTAGTTTGACTGTCAAAAGGACTTTGATTGAGGCCTGAACCTTTGTGGGGGTTCTGAGATGACCCTGGTGGAGAAAGAATGGCAGCTTGAATATGCAATACTGTATAGAAAAGGTTGCCTCTGTCTTTGAGGCAGTATCTCTAAGACGGGAGTGGTCCTTGAAATTTTTTAATACGCTAAATAAATAAATTTTATTTATTTATTTAGCGTATGGTATCTACAGAGATCATGCAATCACTGATATGAAAATTTAGTTTAAATAAAGTGTCAGCAAATATATATAAATGTATGTATATGTATATGTATAAAATAATAAATATTATGTGGACAATACAATATAGGAGATAATATATTAAGATAAAACCATAATAAAATCACCATAATGTGGAACCATAGAATTGCAAGGGGGTAGCTAACAAATATCATATCATATCATATCATATCATATCATATCATATCATATCATATCATATCATATCATATCATATCATATCATATCATATCATATCATATCATATCATATCATATCATATCATATCATATCATATCATATCATATCATATCATATCATATATGATAGATGTTATAACACTACAAGAGATTCATTTGGCTGACGAGGATCAGATTAAATCTTGAGGGAAGATCCTGGGGTAGCTGACTTAACATCTAATGTCCATGGCTCCTTAATGTAGTTCCGTCATGATATCAAAGAATGCAAGATTATTAATCGTACCAGCAATACAATATTTAGTGGCTTAAACATGCTTAAACGGGATTTAAAACATGATGCATTGAATCAGCTTTTGTTGATCTTGTATCTAAAGATATAGACCACAACTCCTATATCTTCCAGCCATTATGGTTAATCATGCTGACTGGATGTGATTGGGATGGTAGCATCGGATGTCTGAAGGACACTGGTTTGGAAAACAGAATGGAAAATAGTGCTTACTTAATGAGCTTTGGGTTGGGTGAACATTGTGGGGGAGCGATGTCTCAGCACAAAAACCCTTTTCCCACCCCAGACCTGGATGCCCTTTGAAGCTTTTGTGAGGTCACAAAGTCCCTGTAATGCCATGACATTCAGAATCTTTGGGAAACAGGTAATCCTGGGGGCCCACCTGTCAGCGGATGGGGCTGCCCTGGAGCTGGCAGAGTGATGCCACATCTCAAAATGTACCACAATCTGTATCGCCGCCTCCGTGCCTTCCCCAGTTCACCTCTTAACACTGGCACCTCTTTTCCTTCTAGTAATGGCAGTGGTGAGGCAGCATTGATCCGGAAGCAGAAACTGGAATTCCAGGTATTTTGCTGGGAAAATACTTTTCTGATTCTGTGGTGGTATTGGGATGAGAAGAAATGGCTCTTGGTGTGAAGAAACATCTGATGCAATGAGAGATGAGGTGGGTAGGCTAAAAGCAGTGTGGAGCAATAGACACATAAGGGACATTATGTTGTCCATAGGAAAACTGCAGGTAAGATACAGAACTCTAAACTCGGTCCTTCCATCGTGTTGCTTGTAGTGGTGTTTGAAAAAAACAGCTCTTTGTGTGAAGAAGTTTGTTGCATGGTGTTTGGGCTCCCACCTTGTAGAAGTGTGCTTACTCAAAGATTCTGGGTTCTTTTGAGAGGAAAGCTGATATATAAATAACACAATTAATAGGAAGAACAACACCAAAATAAAAATAATACATCTTACCACATATCAGTAAGAAATATTAGTTCAGAGCTAGGGAGTGAAAGAGACACAATGGGGCATCTTCCCAACCAGGTGGATTGAGGTACATCCCTGGAAAATATAGCCGAGCCCTTTGTGAATGTTCAGCTTTTATTTTATTTTAAAATTAAATCTATTATCATACAGGTAGTTCTCAACTTACAACAGTTCATTTAGTGACTGTTCAAAGTTATAATGGCACTAAAAAAAGTGACTTGTGATTATTTTTCACACTTATAAAGCATCCCTGTGGTCACATTATAACAATTCGAACACTTGGCAGCTGATTCGTATTTATGACAGATGCAGATGGAGTCATGTGATCAGCTTTTGCGACTTTCTGACAAGCAAAGTCAGTGGGGAAGCCAGGTTCACTTAACAACCTTGTTACTAACTCAATAGCTGCAGTGGTTCACTTAACAACTGTGGCAAGAAAGGTTGTAAAATAGGGCAAAATTCACTTAACAGCTCTCTCACTTAGCAATGGAAATTTGGAGGAGAAAAGGGAGGAGGAGGAGGAGGAGGAGGAGGAGAAGGAAAAGGAGAAGAAGAAGGCGGCAAGCCATAGTACATTCATTCCTGTGCAATTGCTTCCTGGCTAAAAACAGTTCTATTTGTTTTTGTCAGAAATCAATCCTACAGAGTTGAAAGTAGGTTGCACTTATTTATTAAATTTATATGCTGCCCATCTCACTATCCAAAGCAACTGTGGACAGCTCACTCTCTCTCAGCCCACAGTGTTAGGCTTAGGCAACAACCAATGGACCAATATTCAGCTGAAAAAGTGGATCCTGCACTTTCAAATAACACTTGTTGTTGTTGTTGTTAGTTGCGAAGTCGCGTCCAACCCATCGCGACCCCATGGACAACGTTCCTCCAGGCCTTCCTGTCCTCTACCATCTTCTGGAGTCCATTTAAGCTCACGCCTACTGCTTCAGTGACTCCATCCAGCCACCTCATTCTCTGTCATCCCCTCTTTCTATTGCCCTCAATCTTTCCCAGCATCAGGCTCTTCTCCAGTGAGTCCTTCCTTCTCATTAGGTGGCCAAAGTATTTAGTTTCAGCTTCAGGATCTGGCCTTCTAAAGAGCAGTCAGGGCTGATCTCCTCTAGGACTGACCGGTTTGATCGCCTTGCAGTCCAGAGGACTCGCAGGAGTCTTCTCCAGCAGCATTGTTCAAAGGCCTCAATTCTTTGGAATTCTGGGGAGGGAAGCTATGGCAAATCTACACAGAATACTAAAAAGCAGAGACATCACCCTGCCAACAAAAGTACGTATAGTCAAGGCCATGGTTTTCCCAGTTGCAATGTATGGCTGTGAAAGTTGGACCATAAGAATAATACTAAGGAATGAAAAAGAAAAATAAAGGCTGCCCTGGAAAGCTGATCTTTCACTGAATGTCAGAACAGACATTTAAAAATGAATTTTGTGTGCCTCTTTGTAAGTAAGTAGATGGTAACTTTTCCTTACTTGCAATCTCTCTGAACTCTTTTTCAGCGCCGTATCATTGAAAAGAAGCAACGCCGAAAGCGCCAGGAGCCACTTATGGTTCAGGCCAATACAGACACCAAGGTGAAGGGGTGCCGGGGGAGGCAGAAAGCCGAGGAACGCATCCCACTCATGGAATCTTGCAGTGAACACAGCCTGGGGAATAGTGAGTATCCTTGTTCTTTCCAGTCTTATGTTCTCTTTTTTTAGAACTGCTAACTTCTCTTTCCGCGGGCAAGGCTTGGTCAACATTGTTTTGCTCAAATCTGCAGATTTGCAGATAGGTCATTTGTGCTTTCTGAATAATAATAATAGCACTGTTACTCATACCACACTTTAATTCTTTGCTGCTATGTCATAGTCATAGCCCAGATAGGGTAGCTCTGCCCTTCTTTCAGGTTCTGCCATGACCCTAAGCAATAGAAAGCTGTAAATCAGAGTAAAGGGACAGGTTGCTGCTCTGGAGCCCAGTATTATTTCAACAGATCTATTTGGCCCAATCAGCAATGTTATTAGGATGATATAGCCCAGTGGTGACAAACCTACGACATGCAATAAAATTTTGGGTGATACGCTACCATTCCATAGCTATTCTTGATATCACATCCCATTTTGGCATAATTTTTGGACGCTGCAGAGGCAATGCAAAAAGTGGGGTGTGCTCTCACGCGGCCTCTGGACCTTCTGAAAATGAGTTTGTTTTACTTGTATTTCGTTTTTGTAATTATTTGACATTTGTTTAAATAATGCATAGCACCACATGACTGGGCTGTATTTTTTAAATAAATGAATATGTAAAGAATTGTTTCTCTTTTATTTCCGAAGATGGGGAGGCAATGACAGGCCAGCAGAGTCAGGTTAGGCATTTCAAAATTTTTGACACACCAAGGCCAAAAAATTCATCATCACTGATGTAGTCTATGGGTCTCTCACAGAACCATATCCAAACCCTCTTGGTACTGGAGTCCCAAAGCCCCTTTTTCACGAGGCAATTGGACTTTCTTAGTTTTCCTTTGAAGGCCACCTGGAGGTTTATCTGTGTCATCAGGGTCACCTGAGTAGTACAAAAGGATATGGACAGAGAGGACCGCTGGTTTGAAAGAGGGTCAAAGGGGCCCTCTCTCAACAGAGGGGGAGGGACATGACACCATTTATCTCTAGCCTACAACAGCCTCAACGACTCTCTAAAAGAATGCAAATGACCAGCTGTCTGCAAGGAGTATAAATCCTTCCATTCCCCACCATCCAGTCAGAGCTGAAGAAGCTTCTTGGATGAGAAGTGAAACGTCTTCAAAGAAAAACAAGAAAGTCCAGTTGCCTCTTGAAAAAGCATCTTTGGGACAACCATGACACGAATGGCTACGAATTTTCATAGACATTGGTACTGGAGCAATTTGTCTCAGGTAAATAGAAGAGAGGATGGATAAATGAGACTAGGAATCAGGTTGGAATTTTTTAGTGAGCACAAATTACTCATTTTAATGTACTAATTGTTTGTCTCTCCAAAGGTACAAACAACCCTTTTCTTGTGGAGTCTGTTCCAGAGGCTCACCTTGGTGTCCATATGTGGGGTAGCTCTATCCAGATGAGCCGGTCACACAGTGGCCAAGGGGAAAGCCAAGCAGCTGGACCAGGTAACCCAAAATTCTGAGGCACCAATTCCAGATGTTCTACATTGTTCTTCTATGAGACCCTCCAGTTTCAGCTGCCAAAGTTTCCAGCAAACCAAAACAATCTTATTTTATTCATTTTATTTCTTCTTTCCACCTGCTCTCCATGCCATCTTTAGTTAAAAAAAAAATAAAAACTTCTCAAGGCAGTTGAGATCAAGATAAAATTATAGGAAGATCAGCTTGTATATATGTGTGAATAAATCTGGTATCGCAGAAAGCCCACAAGCTACTTGTGACTTCCCTTTAAAGAAAATGAATTACGGGTATGTGCTGTCATCCCTGAAATATCTCCTTACTTGGAAATAAGGCACCAGAACATATCAATATGTTCTTCTGAGATAAGCTCCATCCTGTAGTTTTTGATTTGTGCATGGAATATGTGCCTTGTGAGAAACTTCAGCAAATTCAGCAAGCGGATAGCTAACCACAAACTTCTAAAATAGAGCAGGATCTTCCTAGCACTTCAATTGCACACAACTTTGGTGGAGCCAAAAACTCACTCTGCAAAGGTGTGGGGTCACACAAAAAGGTTCTAAAAGTGTATTCAGGGTGAAAATTGGATTTAAATATCATGTCTTTTAATTATTAGACTTTTAATTTTAACCCACACCATTTTCCCACATCAAATGTGATTCCTAGATTTAAAATTAAACAGGTATGTAAACCAGAAAGAGATAGAGAGAATGAGTGTCATATAATTTAACTGGCTTTGTACAACATGATAGACTAAACTAAAATTAAGCTGGGGAGTTTGTGGGCCAGTGTTGGTTTGTGCCAGACATGAAAATACAGCCCAGTTTTTCCAGCAACTCAACTTCCTAATTTTGTAAATAGTTAACAGAGAAGTTTCATAGCTTCAGTAAAGCTACTGAAGCTGCCATGTTGCAGACAAGAAAAAAGCTATATGCAAAAATACCAGAATTGAGCCTTATATAAAGGTCAGCCCCAGGGTTTAAATCCCAGGTCTTTTCTTTTCATCCCTTCATGCCAGACTTATGACCACAATTGAGCCCAAAATTTCTGCTCCTAGGCAAGACAGTTGTTGAGTGAATCATGCTCCATTTCATGGCCTTTTTGTCATGCTTGTTAAGTGAATCACTACAATTGTTAAGTGAATTATGCGGTTGTTAAGTGAATCTGCCTTCCCCGTTGAGTTTACATGTCAGAAGCTCCTTATAGGAAAGTTGCAAATGAGCACTCCAGGACCCCGGGACGCTGCAACCATTGTAAAAACATACCAGTTGCCAAGCACCCAAAGTTTGATCATGTGACTGTTGGGATACTGCAATGATCACAAGTCTGAGAATTGGTCATAAGAGGCCTGGACTAGAAGACCTCAAGGTCCCTTCCAACTCTTGTTATTCTGTATTCTTTTCAGTGCTGACTTTCATTTGGTCATTTCTCAGCCTTGAGAGTTGGAGACTCCTCCTCCATATTAATACAATGATTCTGTCTGGCCTGAGAATTGATAGTTCCTGCCTTACCAGCTTCTGTCCTTAGAGTAAGCATGTTGTTGTTGTTAGTTGCGAAGTTGTGTCTGACCTATCGCAACCCCATGGATAACGTTCCTCCAGGCCTTCCTGTCCTCTACCATCTTCTGGAGTCCATTTGAGCTCACGCCTACTGCTTCAGTGACTCCATCCAGCCACCTCATTCTCTGTCGCCCCCTTCTTCTATTGCCCTCAATCTTTCCCAGCATCAGCCTCTTCTCCAGTGAGTCCTTCCTTCTCATTAGGTGGCCAAAGTATTTGAGTTTCAACTTCAGGATCTGGCCTTCTAAAGAGCAGTCAGGGTTGATCTCCTCTAGGACTGACCGGTTTGAATGCCTTGCAGTCCAGGGAACTCTCAGGAGTCTTCTCCAGCACCATAGTTCAAAGGCCTCAATTCTCTGGCGCTCAGCCTTTCTTATGGTCCAACTTTCACAGCCATACATTGCAACTCGGAAAACCATGGCCTTGACTATACGCACTTTTGTTGGCAGGGTGATGTCTCTGCTTTTTAGTATGTTATCTAGATTTGCCATAGCTTTCCTCCCCAGGAGCAAGCGTCTTTTAATTTCTTGGCTGCAGTCTCCATCTGCGGTGATCTTGGAGCCCAGGAAGATAAAATCTGTCACTACCTCCATTTCTTCCCCATCTATTTGCCAGGAATTGAGAGGGACAGATGCCATGATTTTGGTTTTCTTAATGTTGAGTTTCAAGCCAACTTTTGCACTTTCCTTCTTCACCCACATGAGGCATGTTAGGAAACCACATAAATTAAATCAATCAATAACAAGAAATCACTGTTTAGAATGTGTGTGAACCAAATTGGTACTGTATGTCAAGCCTATCATAATATCTATGTGAATATTTCTCTCTCCCTCCCTCTCTCTCTCTCTCTCTCTCTCTCTCAACACACACACACACACACACACACACACACACGTGTGTCATTCAAAGAGGAGGTGACAGAGTCAGAAGCGTAGGGGCTGTTAATAGGCAATCGAATCTGGGAAAGCACGGGGGACAGTTCTGATTTCCTGACGAGGAAAGATATATACACTGTCTGGCCCACAGGTGGTGTATTTATGATGGGGAAGGCTCATTCTCATCATTTTCAAAATATATTGGATTATAATCCAGCCCATCTGAAGGATGTTATGTTGAGGAAAGTTACCAAGTGTAGCCTGCACGGTGCTTTTTCAGAAATGACCATGGATCCTCATACCATTTATTTGTGCGCTTCTCAGTACCTGCCCTTTTTTTCACCTCTCTGACTAGATTTTTCTGATGAGGCAGAGCTGGAGGTGGCCATTTTGGAAGAAACCCAGCCTATCAACAAGAATGAATCCATTCCCAAGAATGGCTGGCAGGTCAAACGAAAAGAAGGTGAGGCCAGGAAAGGGAGGAGTTGCTGAGATTGCTATGATGCCATTCTCTGTTGCTAAGCTACTGCCTTTGGAGTGAAGCACTTGGTTGCCAGGCAACAAAGTTGGGTCAACAAGTCAAGCTTGTATGCGCCGGACAAGGAATGAATTCCTTCTTCATGAACCAGGGTGACCAAAAGTGGAAGCCATGTAACAGATATGATGTTAAGCATGATGGTATCAATGGACCTCTGTTTCAATGTTCCTCACCTGGATTTCCAAATTTTTCTAGGCACTATAGAGGTTTTCCAGAGCTATTGTGCCTTTTGTTAAAAGCTGTTTCCTTCTGCCTGTTCTAGTTCTTCTTTTTTTAGCAGCAATTGGGAAGAAAGGCTAGTAATGAATTGTCCCTGGATTAACCAACTTCAAAGATATCAGCTCTAGGATTTAATTGTTAATTATTAAATTATTTGTTAATTGTTCAATTCTGCTTTTAGGCTTGCTCCAGATTTAATGTAGAACCAGCTCATAATTAGTGGAAGTTAAATTAATCATGACTATGTTTGATTTCAGATAGACAATCCTTAGCTATAATAAAGATGGTCCCTCTGAACAGCTCTTAATTGTTGTTGTTAGTTGTGAAGTCGTGTCCGACCCATCGCGACCCTATGGAAAATGTTCCTCCAGGCCTTCCTGTCCTCTACCATCTTCTGGCGCTCTTAATACTACTCATCAGAAGATACTATATAGATCAGCATTTCTCAGCCTTGTCCATTTTAATATGTGTGAACTTCAGCTCCCAGAATTCTCCAGCCAGTCTTGCAAACTGGGGAATTCTGAGAGTTGAAGTCCACACATATTAAAATGATTGAAATTGAGAAACATTGCTATAGGCATTCTGCTTTTCTCCCCACACATTTGATTCTGTTACGTGAAAAAAAATGAAAGAAATGGTAGGAAAATGAAGACTGTTAGAAAAGGAAGATAATGATATCTGGATACCCTTCCCCTCTCCAAAATTCCCTTCTTATTAGTGTTTTAAATATTAGTATTACAACTTTTCATTGTTTGTTGAATAGCTTTTTTTTCAGTAGCAGAAGTGTGTTTGTGAGGGGATATGTAATGAAATTATGGATGGAATTCTTTCCAGACATTGCCATGTTAGTGGCTTATTTAACATCCAGTTTACATCTTCATCAGTCCAAAAGTATGAATGGCGTCTGACCGTCAAAAGATTTTTCTTCCCTCCAGTTTGTTTCTGACTCTGAGACTTAATACACTTCTCCCCTGGATATGATGTCATCTTTGATCATCCACAGGACGACCAAATACTCAACGGCATGGCCAGACTGCCAGAACAAAAAGAGAAAGTTTATCCCCAAGATATGACATTCCATCTCCCATGGTGGGTATGGAAGATGAGGCTCCTGAGCATGTGTTCCAGGCAACCAGATCAAAAAAGGAAAGGTTAACTCCAGTACAGAAGGTTCCATCAGTTGTCATGGATATGGAAGGTGAGACTTCTGAGATATAAGTAAGAATCCAGGGGGATTGGGGGAAAGAAACTATACATGTATGAAATGAAATGGGAATGAGTATTGGTGGTCTATGCGTCCTGTTGCAAATAAATAAGTGCAGAAAACTTGTGTACTTGAAATGAATTATCTTAAATTGTAGCAAGGCAAATTGAGATGACATACTAGGAAGAACAGTTAAACAATGGAGCCAGTTACTGAGGGACATAATAGTATTCTCTTTGTTGATGCAGCAAAGCAAAGCCTTTTTTTGTAGATACTGCAATTTGTGGCCTCCACTAAGTAGGCACTTGGATTCAATGACCTAAATAATATCTCCCAATGCTAAGATTTTACAGTATCATGTACACTATTGGAGACTATTGATTCCTGACAGTGGAAACGCAACAATGCATACCTTTCATGGATTCTCTAATTGTAGTGAGGAAAGAAGATGTTTATTTAAAACTATACAGTAGTGGCTAAAATTGTGGAAACCTTTTGGGAAAAGTGTACAGTAGAAATGCCACCTTTGGTTAAGTTTCCACCAATTTTTCTTCTAATTTCTTTATAACTGTAGCCTTGTTCGCTTAATAATACTATTTTACATCGCTCTTCTGTGCGACCAGTCATCTCTTTGCACCATTACTTTAATTTTATTACATTTTACAAGCTCACTAAATGAAAGAACACAAAAAAACCCAACCAACTTGATAGCAATCACATAATACACTGACAAATGACCTCCTGTCAGCTTCAATACATGACATCAATAACTGAATCCTATTGTGATTTGATTGGCTCATTGCCAAAACAAGATGACACCTGATTGGCTCTCTAAACACTCATGCTCATTGCTCATGTGGCCTTACCAAGGCATTGTAAAGTGGTATTAAGATATTAATAAAAATAAGATATTTCATATCTTATTTAATTTAGTTTTGAAGAATGATCTTCCCAAAGAAGACTCAAAGTCTACAGAGTCCAAAAGGGCCATTGGAGACATGTATAACATCACTGTGCTCCAAAGCAACTCTGAAAGTGATGGGGAATACTCCCAGGAGCTGACTGTACCCCCTTCACCTATGAAGAAGCCCCGTGACTGGATGCTGAGGCACAGAGGTTAGTGGTCTTTCTGCATGGGTGGGGAGTCATGGATGGAAAGAGGTGATCAAACACGCTCTAATTTGCTTTGCAAGTTTTTTGCATCGTGTGACTTTGGAACTTCAGTTCTGTTCCATGCGATTTCAGAAAATAAGCCCTGTGCCATTTTTTTTTGCAATTGTCCTTCTTGCCCTGGTTTTAATCTCTCAATTTGTCATGATTTTATGGTTTTAAACCCTGGGCTTTAAACCATTTAGCAATTGTGCTGGTAATGAAAAGCATTTAAAGAAATATAAACAAATTATCAAAATCTGGGAACCCGGATTCACATGTTTTCAGACAGGAAAGCAAACATCAGGAGTCAGGATTGCTGGCTTGACCTTTGTAGTTTGTAGTCTTTGGGATGGAATTAAAGACAAGAAGGGGGAAAAAGAAAGGATGACTCATTTCCTTCATCCAACTTTTGCAGTTCTCCTTGATTTTTCCAGGGTCTCTCACTAACGGAAGGAGGAGTCAGAGTGAGGAAGAGGAAGAAAATGATGATGATGATGATGATGATGATGAAGACTTCAAAGATGACGATCAAGACATTCTCAGGAGTGTCATGTACATTCAAGAAGAAATTGACTTATCTGCGGTAAGGGGCTAAAATAAAACTTGGATGTATTTTAAACGCCCCTTGGGAAATCTTTATCATTTCATCTAATGCACATAATGCACTTAGTAAAAAGGAATTTTCTTCTGATTCTTCCTCCTTAAAGACCTTTCTTCTTGCCACCACCCACTGCATCTCCCACTTACTGTTTCTCTGCCGTTGCATGTATTTTCACACTGTATTTTAGCCCTTTCGGTAGAAATCAGAAAATGAGGGCACCTTTTACCAACATCTAATCCTTAGAGAACAGGGTGGGTTCCCATAGATTTGCAATAACCGGCATTTTATGGGTGGAAAAGCAAGAGGGTTGTAGTGTAAATCCGCTCTCAGATTTTATTATAGCTTACCTCTTCTTCTCCCTGGCAGTCCCCAAACGAGGAATCAAGCACTCCCTTGTCTCTCAAAGCGGATGACATTGAAGCATTTGTTTTGCAACCTGCCCCTCAGAGCCACACAATCCAGTGTCGCATCACACGAGACCGGAAAGGGATGGACAAGGGCATCTTCCCCTTCTACTACTTGCACCTTGAGATGGAAAATGGGAAAAAGGTATCAGAAAGCAAAGAGTGATGCTGTGCTCAAAAAGAAACACACACATAGTTAAAAATATGTGATTCTGAAAAATCTGTTTGAATTTGCATCCCAAAAAGAGCAAAGTTATCCCAGAAAGAGCAAAGTTTCTGCTAACTACTGTTTGGAGATGAAGTCCTGAAACAAACCAATTGAAAAGAAGCCCAGTATTGTGATCCCTTTTACAAGAAGCATCCATTACATCCTATGGCACAGGTAGTCCTCAGTTAACAACCACTCATTCAATTTAAACTTATAACGGTGCTGAAGAGGTGGTACTTTTGACCAGCCTTCAAAATTCCAGCTAGTGCAGCATCCCCATAATTACACAATCATGATCTGGGCACTTCACAAACCAACCCAAATTTCTGACCATTATAGCATCCCACAGTCACATAATTATTATTTGTGACCTTCCAGTTTTTGACAAGCAGAGTTAACAGGGAAGCTGACAGAAAGTCAGGTTGAGATCACATGAGGTCCTTGATTAACAATTTACAGGGATTTGCTTAACGATGGTAACCCGGGATTGCCAAAATTGCCATTGTTAAGTGGCGTTATTCATATAATGTGCCGCTTTATTACTTTATTGTTTAGCGACAGACATTCCGGTCCCAGTTACTATTGTTAAGTGAGGACTACCCGTATATGTTTAATAAATTATGCTATTTTAAAAATATTTGTTAGATGCTCTGTAAAGGATTCAGCTTACAAACAAGTATCAAGTCTAGAAATATTGAAATATCAAAAAAATAAGTCTTTCAAGATATCCATCACACATGTTTAGTCTTTGAAAGTACCTACAATTCTTAAAGACTGATCAATCTCACATATTTGAAGTGACAATGCATTAGCTAGAAGCTCATAACACCTGCAAGAATGCTGTGATACTAACAATGCTGAGTTTGTTGTAATGGTTGTCAGTCAAAGAAGTTGGCAGTATCTGGCCATCCTTAATTGATTTTGAAAAAGCTAATATGATGGGACCTGTTCAGTACAAGAGCCAATTGGAAACTGAAAAACAGGAAGGTGTCAAAATACTTCTATTTTATTAATTAAAACAACAACAACATGGATGGATGTGTCCTTGAAGTCACTCATTTGAGAGAGTCTTCACCTCTATTGCCTTCTATCACCTTATCGAGGCTGATATTAAAATATTTTGATTCAGTTTAATCCATGACGCAGTCTCCTTTGAACTTACTTTCCGGAAACAGGTAGGTTGTCTGAATCCTGCCAAAAACAGAAGGGACTTTTTGTTCCTGCTGAAATATACTGTACTTAGGGTGGACTTCAGCTCTCAGAATTGTCACCGATGGCCACATTAGAGTCCATATGTTTGGAGGACACCCTGCTTGGGAAAGGCTGCTATGGACAAACCCCAGCAGCAGTGTTCACACAATAAAAGTTCACACAATAAAAACTGGAAGTTTTTAAGAAGAAACTGGACAGCCATTTGTCCAAAATGGTATAGGGTTACCTGCCTGAGCAGGGGGTTGGACTTGATGACCTCCAAGGTCCCTTCTAACTTAATAATAATAATAATAATAATAATAATAATAATAATAATAATAATAATAATAATAATAATAATAATATAAGTGAGACTGAGCAAACTGTTTTACTATGGTGTATAAATCCAACCTGAGCAAAAGTTAGTTTTATAGAGGTGAACTTGCTGTTATGACAATTTTCATTTTTGATATCTTTGACATTCAGTAATATTGAAACAGCAGTGATGGTAATTAAAAAGGCAACCAGGAGTGATTCTCACCAACAGCTGGGTGTTCTCTTTCAGCGGTTCCTCATGTCTGGGAGGAAGAGGAAAAAAAGCAAGACTTCAAATTACCTTATTTCTTTAGATCCGATTGATCTGTCACGAGGTGGAGAAAACTTCATTGGAAAAGTCAGGTGTGTCTGGGTTGCAGCCTATTAAAAGCAGGTGTGAGTAACTAATAGACCTACATCCAATAGTTCAGCTTTCTCCAATGGACATTGAATGAGCTCCCAGAATTCCTAACCAGAATGACCAGGATGGGGGATTGTGGGAGTTGAATTCTAATACTCTACCCCTTTGCCAAGCGTTAGAATCTCTATGATTTTCAGTAAGTCAGTTGCATATAACTCCATTGTTTTACTTATGGGGTAATGTACATAATTATCTTGATTTTTCAGTGAACACACTTAAATATTTGAGAACATGTTACGGTTGCTTCTACAAAATGGTCTCCATGGTGGCAGGAGGGTCACTGTCATTGAAATGGGAGGGTGACTAGACTGTTGAAATGTGATGCACATTAAAGAAGGTTGGAGCTTTGTTCACCCAGTTGTACCCACCATTTTGACATCATTGATGTGCATAATAGACATGCTGGACCAAAACCATGCCTTTCCTAGCAGACCATTTGGTGACATTATTCTCCGAAATAGATAGATCTCACTTAATGATTTTCATGGGCAGCCACTATTCAAAGTTACAACAATGATGAAAAAAAAATTGCAGCCAATGCTTGAATGTCTGAGCTTTGCAGTGTCTCAGTCACATGTTTTCCATTATAGTCAGCATGCATCGTCCTGTGGAGAAAAGCAAAGTTTTACATTTAAGCAGGAAAATCAAAGGTACAAGTACAGATTGGGTGAGACCTGGCTTAAAAACAGTAACTGTGAGAGAGACCTTGGAGTCCTAGTGGACGATCACTTGACCATGAGCCAGCAGTGGACAGCAGCTAATACAATCCTGGGTTGCTAATACAATTTAATACAAAAAAAAGTTAATACAATCCTGGGTTTTATAAACATAGGCATAGAATCAAGATCACGCGAAGTATTAGTACCGCTTTATAAAACCCTAGTAAGACCACACCTGGAATATTGCAGCCAGTTTTGGTCATCATATCACAAAAAAGATGTTGAGAGTTTGGAAAAAATTCAGAGAAGAGCAACTAAGATGATTAAAGGCCTGAAGACTAAAACATACAAAGAATGGTTGTAGGACTTGGGTTTGTCTAGTCTAAAGAAAAGAAGAAATAGGGGAGACATGATAGCAATGTTCCAGTAGTTGAGGGGCTGCCACAAAGAAGAGGGGGGGGTGTCATGTTATTCTCCAAAACACCAAAGGGCAGGACAAGAAACAACGGTTGGAAACTGATCAAAGAGAGAAGTAACCTGGAATTAAGGAGAAACTTCCTGACAGTGAGGATAATTAACCAGTGGAACAGCTTGCCTCCAGAAATCATGGGCAATCTATCACTGGAGATTTTTAAGAAGAAACTAGACAGTCACTTGTCTGAGATGGTATAGGTCCTCCTGCTTGAGCAGGGGGCTAGACTAGAAGACCTCCAAGGCCCTTTCCAGCTCCTATTCTATTCTATTCCATTCCATTCCATTTGATTCGATTCGATTCTATTCTAAAGCTGAGAGGATTTGACCGAAAAAAAAGGGAATGGCCAAGGATTCTTTGTTTACTAGCTGAGGGAGGGTGTTTTCCCATGAAGAGAAGTCTACTTTTCCCATTTGCAAGTTTAGCGTTTAACTACAGTATTCTATGCAATTGTAGGGACATCTTGGAACTCTCTTTGAGTATATTTGCTGAAAACTAAGAACAGTTTTGTCTGATGTTGAGGTCAGAAGCACATGAAGACCCTAGGGCAGTGTTTCTCAACCTTGGCGGCTTGAAGATGCGTGGACTTCAACTCCCAAAAAGTCTCGGAGTTGAAGCCCACCTATCTTCCAGTTGCTAGGGTTGAGAAATACTGCCTTAGGGTGTGTCTGAAAAGAGATAGATCACAATGTAAAAAGCACACTCCTGAAAACTTTTCCAGACACCCTATTCTACCTCTATGGATGTTGCATCCTAATTTGAAGGGAGATCTAAATATACAGTAAAGTACTGATTTCCTGCACTCTTATTATGTACATTTTCACTATCCAGCCTTCCTCCATAGTTAATACAGGTTTCCTTGTTGAAGAATTTTGCTCATAACAACACTACAGTTTCTAGAATCTCTTAGTGTACTCAATTTGCTTTTTATGTACTTTATGGGTGCTTCTCGGTAGTTTTCATAGTAGCTTTGGGTTCTTACTTAATTAACATGAGGCCGGGGCAGGAGGGATGATTGAAGAAAATATGGCGGGCTCTTAAGATGCTTAAAGGAAGTAAACATCCCTTTTTTTGCTTGCTTTCCAGATCTAACATGCTTGGGACCAAGTTCACTGTATTTGACAATGGAATCAATCCAGAAAAGAAACCTTTTGTTCCAGAAACTGCCCACCTACGGCAGGAGTTAGTTGCCATTTGCTATGTAAGTATCACAGAGTTGGCAAAGTGGGGAACTGATATGCTCCTTATATACAGGTAGTCCTCAATTCCTGAGTATTCATTTAAAAACCATTTGAAGTTAAAATGACTCTGAAAAAAGTGACTTATGACCAGATCTCACACAGCGTCCTTGCAGTCACATGATCAGAATTTGGGCACTTAGCAACTGGCGTGTATTATGATGGTTGCAGTGTCCCAGGTCATGTGATTACCATTTGCACCTAGATTTGACAAAGTTAGGTTGCTTAATGCCCATGAGAGTTTCTTAATAATCACAGCAAAAATGTCATAATATTGAGCGTGACTCATTTAACAATCACCTTGCTTAACAACAGACGTTTTGGGCCCAAATGCGGTCATAAACTGAGGACTGCCTTTATTGAGAAAGATCCCAGTGCCAACAAATGCTCAGCCCAAAGAGAGTGTGCTAAGCCAGTCAGCTCAGTTAGCTTGATTCAGGAACTCTGATTTTTGTTTTATTATTATTGTACTGGAGAGTTTTAATGAATTCACTTTAAAACAAAGATAAATGATGTAAAATAAAAATGAATAATTTATCATAAACAGAAAAAAATAAGTAACAAGAAAATTAAAAAATGAACAAACAAAATAATTACCCTATATCACCTGATATTGAAAAACTTTATTTTTGAAAAGATTTTTAGTGTTGACTAAGACTGTCCAAGAATTTTTTCCCCAAAGGAACAATAGCTAATGTGGCATTTTCTGATTAGCCAAATATATAATTTTCTCAAAAATTGATAAATTCTGCGTCTCTGAAATTGATCTTTGTAGTCACGTGGTTTCTTCTGCCTTCCCTTTGATCATTATTAGAATATCTGGCATTTTTCTTATATCCTTTGACAATTTGCCCAATATACTTTGGGACAGAAATACCTACAAAGCATTTGAACTTGTTAAATCAGGTAGCTGATATTGTTAAGGTGATCAGAGGAAGGGTGATCTTCTCCAGATAAAATAAAAGGGTATGCTGATTGATAATCGATAATCTTTTTCAGAGATTTTCCATTCTAACCAGGAAAAAAGAGAGCATTTCAAATACTGCACCTTTTAAAACTAATTTCCTCAACTTGGTACCTTCAAGGTGCTTTGGGACTGTAAATTCCAGACTTCCCCAGATAGACTGAGCACCAAAAATGAGAAGATAATTTTGTTTTAGTAGAAAATGATGGGCTACTTTAAACTCGGGAGAGAAATTACCCAGTACAAAAATACTGTATAAGGTTGAATAGGAATGCTTCCCATCTGTAACAAATATTAACATTTCTCAACAAATCAGTGGCAGAATTGAAGATTAAAAAACTTAGAATACTGCATCCAGTTTTGATCACCATATTACAGAAAAGATGTTGAGACTCGGGAAAGAGTGCAGAGAAGAGCAACAAACGTGTTAAGGGGCTGAAGGCTAAAATATGTGAAGAACTGCAGGAATTGGTATGTCTAATCTAGTGAAAAGAAGGACCAGGAGTGACATGATAGCAGTATTCCAATATTTGAGGGGGACAACCTATTCTCTAAGTACCCATAGGCAAAACAAGAAGGAGTGGATGGAAACTAACCAAGGGGAGAAGCAGTGTAGAACTGAGGAGAAATCTCCTAACAGTGAGAACAATTAACCAGTGGAATGACTTGCCTTCAGAGATTGTGGGTGCTCCATCACTGGAGGCTTTTAAGAAGGGATTGGACAGCCACTTGTCTGGAATGGTATGGGGTCTCCTGCTTGAGCAGGGAGCTGGGCTAGATAGAAGCCTCCAAGGTCCTTTCCAACTCTATTATTCTGTTACTCTGAATTAAAAGCAGAAGTCTATA
Source organism: Protobothrops mucrosquamatus (assembly GCF_001527695.2). NCBI lineage: Eukaryota > Metazoa > Chordata > Lepidosauria > Squamata > Viperidae > Protobothrops > Protobothrops mucrosquamatus. The sequence goes on from NW_015386395.1 coordinate 2,016,183, forward strand.
ATAGATTTCTTACTTACCATCCCTGTCCCCCTTGCAGGAGACCAATGTTTTGGGTTTCAGAGGTCCACGGAAAATGACAGTGATAATTCCTGGAATGAATTCAGAGAATGAGAGGATCCGCATCCAACCTAAAAATGTGAGTGGTTCTTATTGCTACTATTTCTGTACAAAAAACATCAGCATAGGAATTCCATAATGTTTGTACTTCTCTGCCTACAGGAACACGAAACCTTACTGTTGAGATACCAGAACCGGAATATGCAAAACCTGATCAAACTCCAGAACAAGGTGCCTGCTTGGAACGAGGAGACCCAGTCATACGTACTCAACTTCCATGGGCGGGTCACGCAGGCTTCCGTCAAGAACTTCCAAATCATCTCAGAAGACGACCGTGAGTAGTGGGCAAGGTTCAGGAGAGTGCAGAAGGTTTTGCAAACTGAGGCTAGCTATCGAGCAGATGTCCCATTTAGTGAGACTAACTTCTAAATAAATCTATTGTGGCCAGTTTGGCTGACAAACAGGACATTATTTAAAGTGATTAGAACAAAGAGGGATACCGCAACAGTTAGCATGAGCACCAGCATAAGGAACTGTAATGTATAGTTTTGTATAGTGGAGCAAATACTCTGTAAATTTACAGATATGTGAATCAGATTAGAGTTGGCAAGAGTTGGCCAAGAATGGGATCATAGATTGTGGTGTTTAACTTAGTAGACACATCAGCATACAGCAGTTACGAAAAAGGCAAATTCTTTTTTAAAGGTAAATAAGAAATAGAACCCCAACTATTTAGAATATGGAAGTAGTTGTGATAACTACATCTCTCCATCACCAAAAGGAATTTTGGCAGAGCTGAAAAACAGGCAAATCAGGGCAAGCAAAATAACCAAAGGATTAAGCAGTTTCCTCAGATGTTTATATCTTGGAAGGACAAATAAAGTTGAAGAGCGTGAAATGGGTATAAAATTCTCCATGATGTACAGTAGACGAAGAAAATAGATTGGAAGATTGTTTTGCCCTCTCACATAGTTCTGGAAATTGCGGTTATTATGTGAAATCTAATGGTGGATGATTCAGGACAGATACTCTCATCATATATACTTAAAATTGTAGAATTTGCTTCCACTGAACTTAGCAGTGGCCACCAATTTAGAAAGCCCAAGAAGAAAACGAGATATTCATGGGATGTAAAGTTATTAACAACAGCTAGCCATGATAGCTATCTCCTGTCACAAATATCAAAGATTCCTGTAGATGGAGAATATGAACAGAATATGAACAAGCACCAGCATCATCCTTTTCAACACTAGACTCTCCCACTGGGCATCTCTTGGTTGCTTTGATCCAATCTAGAACATTTTTCTTCCTCCGTATGTGCTGGGCAAATGATTTTCTAACAGGTAGATTTTACTCCCCTAGTCATTGTTGTCAGCACTAGTGGGCAGTGCTCCTCTCCATTTCAAGGCCATGGAGCCAGCGCTGTGCAAAGACATTTCCACAGTCATGTCACAGAATGTCATTCCCTTCCCACCAAAGGATACCTGTCTATCCATTCGCATTTGCATGCTTCTGAACTGCCAGGTTGGCAGGAGCTGGGGCAAGGATGAGAGCTCACCCTGTTGCGTGGCACTTGGGTCTCAAACCTGGGCTGTTGGCTTTCCAGCCGACAAGCCCAGCGTCTTAACCATTCAGCCATCACACCGCCCTATTTTCTAAATTGAGGTAAGAGTTCTGATACAGAAGTTCGAACTTGGTGTGAACCGCTGCTACAGACACAGCCTCAATCCTGCGTGAGGATTTCCATATTGCTCTTCGTCAAGCCCCAAGGGCAGACTGAAAGACAGACAACTCAGGATAAGGTTGGGGAAGAATTGGACCTGCTCAATCATCAGGGAAGGAAGCCCTTGGAGAATTTTTTTCTTTTGAGGAAGGCTTAGGACAGGGGTCTTCAAACTTGGCCTTTTTATGACTTGTGGACTTCAACTCCCAGAATTCCTCAGCCAGCGTGCCTGGCTGAGGAATTCTGGGAGTTGAAGTCCACAAGTCATAAAAGGGCCAAGTTTGAAGACCCCTGGCTTAGGAGATAGGCAGGCATAAGGGGTGATGAAATGACGTTTTTGGTGAATGGGGGTGGTTTTTTTTGCCTCAATGGTCTTTCCTCTCCTTGGTTTGCAGCTGACTACATCGTGCTACAGTTTGGCCGGGTGGCCTCTGATGTCTTCACCATGGATTACCGATTCCCTCTCTGTGCACTTCAGGCTTTTGCCATCTGTCTGTCCAGTTTTGACGGGAAGCTTGCCTGCGAATAGAAAAGGCCAGCTCAGCCAGATTTTTTACGCCCAAATCCTGTGGCTTTGCTCCAGATGGCTTCCTGCTGCCTCGTAAAATCAGACACAGTTCCTTACATTGCCAGTATTGCTCATCTTTGTCCTTCCCGTTTTTTGTTAGGCTGGATTTCCACGTAATCTGTTACTATCAAACTGGCATATATTTTCCCATGGTTCTTCCTCCTCTCCATTCCAACTAACTTTCCCTACCAAACTTTCATCATCATTCCTAAAACCTTTGGTTTCTCTTCCCTTTTCAATTTTGATTTTTCATTCGCTTGGACTTTCCATTCTAGCCAGCCTGTTTCCTCTTATGCCACATCATCTTTGAACATTGATACTCTTGTTCAGACTTGTCCTGCCCTCTCTTGCCCTCTCTTCCCCCTCCAAAACGAATTCAGGAACACCAAAAAGAAAACCAACCATCTTGCAAGATGTGGAAGATAGCTCCATTATTGAACAAACACCCATTAATAAACAGCCAGTTCTGCCAGCTGAATTGTTTCAGATCAAAGGGAGGGGCAGCCAAACGAATGGGAAGGAGCAGCTATATTGAAACAGTGGAGCGAAGCTGCCACCCCACACATCTTCCCTTCTTTATCAAATTGCAAATAAAACTTACTCAGAGACCAAACTCCCTGTTCATTTCTTTCTGGGAAGGGGTAGAATTATTCCCAGGATCATGTCTGAAAGCTGCACATTAAATGAAATGGGAAATATTCAAAATTGCCTCTAGGCTTTTAGGACTCACAATTACACTGAAAGAATTAGCTGGAGGTTCATCAGTGCAAATGTGCCCTGTTGTTTTCAGTGAAACATGCAGCTGGATCCTGAATTGTGCTGCATTTCCTGGAGCTTGCTTGCTTATTTATTTATTTGATTTTTAATCCTGCCTTTATTACTTTGTAAGTAACTCAAGGCAGCAAATACATCCAAAATCCCTTCTTTCTCCTATTTTCTCCATAACAACAATCCTGTGAGGTGGGTTGGACTGAAAGAGAGTGATTGGCTCAAAGTCATCCAGCTGGCTTTCATGCCTAAGGCAGGACTAGAACTCACCATCTCCTGGTTTCTAGATCAGCACCTTAACTAATAGACCAGTGGTTCTCAACCTTTTTAATGCCGTGACCCCCAACCGGTCGTAAGTCGAGGACTAAACCGGTCATAAGTCGAGGACTAAATTGGTCATAAGTCGAGAACTACCCAACCGGTCGTAAGTCGAGGACTTTCCCTGCCCGGGAGCGCCGCGCATGCGTGGTTCTGCCCCCTGCGCCGGCCGAGGCGTAGCTGGCAAGCAGCAGAGACAGAGCAGGCCGACCACCAGCTGGCCCAGCTCAAAGGAGGTAAGGCACCCGCCGGAAAAGGGGAAAAAAATGGCGGACAGCCTTGCTTGGCGACCCCCGTGAAATGGTCGATCGACCCCAAATGGGGTCGCGACCCATAGGTTGAGAACCGCTGTAATAGACCAAAGTGGCTTTCTAACTTCCTCCCATATGTGTAACCACAGCACACTATTGGCCCTCCTGAGAAAACTAAGAATGATGGTTGGATGCAACCAGCAATTGGTTTAGACATGTTTCTAGTTGTCAAGAAAAATGTTGAAGCAGGATGAGAAAGGCTGAATGCTTAAAAGAGACCCATTGCATTAATGGCTACCTTGTCCTATTGATGTCAATAAGAATCTTTTAAGCAGGGGTCTTCGAACTTGGCCCTTTTATGGTTTGTGGACTTCAACTCCCAGAATTCCTCTGCCAGGCACGCTGGCTCTTAAGTATGATAGGCCTGGCTGATGCATGACATTAAACCTTAAGAAGGCTGATTTGATTTTTGACTTAGTGTGTTGTCTGAAATCAGCCACTGGGAGCTACAATTTATGATAGCTGCAGGGCTTTTTTTCTCAGAGAAAAGGTGGTGGAACTCACCTCCCTCCCCTGGCCACGCCCCCACCCAAACCTGGCCACGCCCTCATCAAACCCTAGGACCGCCCCTTTAGAGAACAGGAATGCAAGTAAAATTTGGGAGGGGCCTGCTGATTGGCGCCCGAACGGCAGCATGTTGGCCAGCGTCCTCTTCTCCGCCTTNTCTTGCTCGGGCAGGGTCGCCTAGGAAACGGGCCAGGGGCGCGCCGACCGAGCCTCCCTATGGCCGCGGTTGTGAGCCAGGCAGGGGCAGAGAGCTGCGAGTGCGAGCGTGCCCCCCCAGATGTTGCGCCCGGTGCGGCCGGCCCGGAAAAAGGTGCCGGAACGCGGTTCCGCCGCGTTCCGGCTGAAAAAAAGCCCTGGATAGCTGGATATGTGAACCAGGGCAGTTGTGATTTCTGAAACTATAATGTGAATCCAACCATTGTTTGAAAAATTATTTTAGAGCTTAATATTCTATACCAGTGATGGCGAACCTTTTAGAGACTGAGTGCCCAAACTCCAACCCAAAACCCACTTATGCATCGTCAAGTGCCGGGTGGGTGTGGCCCATTGTCTGGGCGTGGCTGCGATGGTAACAGCAGACTGGATGGGACTTAAAAGTTCAATCAATCAATCCCAACTTTGCAAGATCTTTTTTTTCGCGCGAGAAGTTGAAATTGACTGATTGAACCTTTTTTTTTTTTTTGCACATGGCGGCGGAGGCCTAAAGCGAAAAGGTTTTATAAAACCCAGCTGAAGGCCTAGGACTGGGACGACGGCGCACGTGCCCACAGAGAGGGCTCTGTGTGCTACCTCTGGCACCCGTGCCATAGATTCGCCACCACTGTTCTATAGAGTGCTCCCCACCAACTTGATTCACCCAACACACAAAGCCATTTTGTGCTTTGTTTAGTTTTGACTTAACAGGTGGTATGAAACCAGACATTCAGGAGTTACTGTTTTGTTTTATGTCTCAGCAAATATAACCAATTGTGTTTTTGTATAGAAATTATTGTTAAATTATAGCCGAACTCAATTTGCGAATTAGGTCACTGAATCTGGATTGCATTCAATAACTGAAGAACTGTATATATTCATTTCTTGCTCTTTGCTGATCTTGAGCCTAGCGAGCTTTACTAATTTAACTTTGTTGCTTTGAAAATAGGAAATGTTACTAAATAAACTTGCTTATGACCCTAGAAATACACGTACACATTTACAAATATTTAACAAAATGGTCGATTTTTTTTTTTCCCTCAGGCTTGTTGCGTTTATGAAAAAAACAACACAGTGACACAGTGGGTTTATAGTAAAGACTCCTGCCAGAAGAATAAATGGCTTTGCACTTTTTTAAAATTAAAAATGAGAAGGTGGCAAAAACAATAAGGGAGAGGAAAGCAGTAATTATCACTGAATTAACTTGCCACAGCAAGTATTTATTTCATTTGGATGCCACCCAATTCCAAAGAGTAGCATGGATGGGAAGGGACAAAGAAACATATGCCCACAAACCAAAGACAAAATTACTGCTGTTCAGTAAGGCGTTTATGTTCCCAGCCAGATTAATCCTTTAAAAGAGAGTAATAGCAATCGCAGACATCCATCTTTCTAAACCAGGGTTGTTTGTTTTAATCATGGCTTTAATTCACAACCACTGTTTTGATACCAAATGTCAAGTTTACAGCAATCAAATCATTTTGCAGTTTAGCATCAGGCTCAGCCTAGATTCATTTTGGGCCGGTTGAAACATTTAGAGCTGCCTGATCTAGGCTGCATAAACCAAGTAACTAGATGACCACTAGATGGAAGCAAAGGGTTAGGAGTTGCTATATGCCTTTGTTTCCATCTAGTGGTCAACAGAAGTTTCTCAATCCATATTTATTTTTTTATTTTAACCATATGGCTTAAAAAAAAATCAGTCAGGGTAGGGGTGAAGTGGGCTGCAAGAAAGTTGCTTGCAGGCACGTGAGTACCAATAGCAAGAGGCCACAGTCTTCGCAGGGTATTGGTCCCAAGTTGGTAAGGTGACCAACCGTCCTCCTTTAGGGAGGACAGTCCTCGTTTTGTAAGTTCTGTCCTCCCTCAAAAAGTGTCCTCCTACATGTTCTCCTTTTCAATATTTGAAGACTAATTTGCAGGCCTTTTTTTCTCTCATAGAACGCTCAGAACGGCGTTCCGGCACCTTTTTTGATGTTTTTTTTTCAACTTTTGCATGAGCTGTGCTACTCCCCCTATTGGCTTTCGAAAGCCAATAGGAATTGCTGCTGAGCGCGCCAAAATACCCAGCCGGCAAACTTTGCACATGCAAGTTGTCTGCAGCGAAGGCGAATTGGCAGGAACTTTGCACCCCTCCCTGCTACCCAACTACACCATCTCCTAGTTAGTCCCGGAGATACCTGGAGGAGACTAACTTCCATTTAGGGATGGAAAAATCAAAAAAGAGGAAATGTCATTTCAACGATAATTTGAATAAGGAATTTCCATTCCTCACATCAAAGAAGGATAACATTGTTTTCTGCAATATTTGCAGCGGAGAATTTTGTATTGCAATTGGGGGCAGAGCAGCTATTACGAAACACTTGACCACCAAGAAACATAAGCAATCATCAGATGCATCTGCTTCCAGTTGTAAAGTAACAAGTTTTTTTAAAACTTTAAAGTATTCTGAAGATGAAAAACAGCTGCAATGGAGGGAACATTTGCATTCCATACCATACCATAATTCACAATCAAAGTTTTCGTAGTATGGATTGTACAACTAAATTATTGAAAAAGTTTCACGATGCTAAATTTTCATGCGCCAGGACAAAATGTGAGGCTATTAAATCAGTATTTAAAAATTAGTGTGACAAAATACTTACAGAAGACTTGGAAACTGCAGCATTTGTAACGGTTTTATCTGATGCATCCAATCATAATGAAACTAAATTGTATCCAATACTGGTAAGATATTTTAATGTTACCAAGGGCATTCAAGTAAAAAATTTAAATTTAGAATCCATTGAGGGCGAAACTGCTGACATTTTGTCAAACCATCTATACAGAGTAATAAATGAAAACAATTTGAAATCCAAAGTTGTTGCATTAACAGCTGATAATACAAACACAAATTTTGGTGGGCGAAGACGCAAAGGGGTAAATAATGTGTATGTAAAATTACAACATTTACTCCAAAAGAAAATACTAGGAATAGGTTGTAATGCACATATTTTGTTAAATGCAATCAACACGGCGTCATGTGCCATGCCAATTGATGTAGAAGTAATAATAACTACAATTTATTTGTATTTTAGTCGTTTTACCGTTCGTGTGGCTACTTTAAAACAATTTTGTGAAGAAGCGAATGTTCAATACAAAAAACTTTTAGGATATTCAAAAGTTAGATGGCTTGCTCTAACACCTGCTATAGAGCGGGTTCTATAATTATTTGAGCCTCTCCGTTCATATTTTTTAAGTTTAGACAAATGTCTTAAAATCCTGGAATCGTTTTTCAATAATGAAATATCTGAGGTATTAATGTATTCTGTATATAATCAAGCATCTATTTTTCACAAAACGATTCAAAAGATTGAAGATGAACACATTTCAGCTACAGAAGTTAGTCTTATTTTGAATGACTTTATCCTTCAATATAAAACTCGATTTGAAGAAAAAATTCTTCCCTTAGTTATAAAAAGAAAATTGTCAGACTTAGAGGAATCAAATCTGGGCATAACGGAAAAGTTTATCAAAGAAGTGCAGAATTTTTACCAAACATGTTTTCAATTTATCGAAGAATGGTCTGAAACAAACATCACAGGGAATAACAGTTTTCAATGGTGTTTTTTGACTTCATCGCAAGTATATTGGACAGATATTGAACCTTGTGTTGAATTTTTATCTAAAGAAGTGCCAGACATTAAAATAGACGACAATTGTCTCTTTGAAGAAATTAGAAGACTGAATGTATTTTTAAATTCTGAAAAATTAATACAATGGGAAAATAAACACGTTGAAATTGATAAAAGATGGGTGGAAATATTCAGCCATTTCAAAAATGAACATATTCCATGTGAAAATTTATTTATTCTTGTTCAATTTACATTGTGCTGTCCTGGAACTAATGCAGCAGTTGAAAGGGTTTTTTCAATTGCTAATGATTTTTGGAAAAATGAGAAATCGAGATTGAATGTTGATTGAGATCGACGTCGTGAACGGCATTTTAAGTTATACTTCCTATAAAGAACAAGTCTATAAAGGTTATATAACAATCTTCTACTATGTAACTGTTTTTATAAGTAAGTTACCTTTTCATGAGTAAATTTATTATTAATTATCCGTACATTCGTATTAATGTTATATTTTACAATATGTTACAAATGTTTTTTTATTATGCATTTATCATATTATAGTGTATTCTGTATTGTTGTTGCAATGAATAAAATGTTTCTTTTATTTACGATATTTTTTTCTTCAATTTATTTGTGTCCTCTTTTTCATTATAAAAAAGATGGTCACCTTAATCTTTGATTCTATGGAACATAAGGGGGAAAGACAAAAAACCCCAAAGAAGCACTTTTGCTGTTGGTCAAATAAGATGCTAGAATCAGGTTTCCACCCAATTGTATGTTTTCTGCAAGATAATTCACTGAAAGGGGGAATAAGAATCCATTACATCTCAGAGACATTTGGTTGAAGAAGGGTAAAAGAAAATGGAGCACTGGGGGTGCGGTGATTAAAATGCAGTATTGCGAGCAAACTATGCCCACAGCCTATGTTTGATTCTGACAGGGCTCAAGGTGGATTAAGTCTCCCATCTTTCTGAGGTCAGTAAAACGAGGACCCAGATTGTTGGGGGCAATAAGCCAATAATGCTTCTACCTTTTAAGTTGCCAAGAGAATGCAGTAACACGCTGTAGGGCAATATACAAGCATACTGTAAATGCTGTTGCTATTTGCACTTTTGAGCTTGAAAGGGGGAAAGTATCTAAAAAGAGGTTTATAATATAGCTAATGTTAAAGGAGAAGTGGATGAATAGTGTTTCTCTGCAGGGGTTCTCAACCTTTGCAACTTCTACTGTGGTGTTCTACCACAGTACCTCTCTACTTCTACTCCTGTGTTTCTCACTTGGAGTGATTTCTACTGCAGTAGTTCTACCATAGTAGTTCTCAACTTCCACTACAGCGTTTCTCAACTTTGGCAATTTCAAAATGTCTAGACTTCAACTCTTAAAATGCATGCTGGCTAGGGAATTCTGGGAATTGAAATCCACACGTCTGGAAACGCTATACTAATGTATTGCTTACCGGAGTTTACAACAAAACTGGGTGGTATTTAACTCATGAAAACATTTTTAAAAAAGATTCCTTTCTGGATGTAATACATGAATACAACACACAGTGGGGTTCTGCATCTAATAAATGCATAAATCCTCAATGACTACCACTGAGCCCAAAATTTCTGTTGCTAAGGGAGACATTCGTGATGTGAATTTTGCCCTATTTTACGAACTTTTTTGCCTCAGTCGTTAAGTGAATCACTGCAGTCGGTAAGCGAGTAACCTGGTTGTTAAGTGAATCTGGCTCACCCCCCATTGACTTTGCTTGTCAGAAGATGGCAAAAGATGATCACGTGACCTTGAGACACAGCGATGGCCATAAATATGAACCAGTTTTTGCCAATCATTTGAACTTTGATCACATGATCATGGGGATGCCGGAAAAGTCGTAACTGTGAAAAAAATGGTTATACGTCACTTTTTTCAATGCTGCTGTAACTTTGAATGGTCACTAAACGAACTGTTCTAAGGCGGGGACTATCTGTAATAAGAGCCTGAAGACCTGTCTCTGCTGGTTGGCTTGGGGACCCAGTAGGGTAACATCCTACTGGGAGTGGCTAATAGATTAACAGCAAACCCCACCTTCCCCCTGGCTCTCTGCTTCCCCAGCCACCGATCTTTCATTTTCACATCACTGTATCCTCATTGTTTTCTTTTTCCCTATTTATTCTGTTCTTCCATTATTTTGCTGCTGTTATATTTTTACTTCTTTTCCTTTATCCCAGTGGTTCTCAACCTTTTTAATGCCGTGACCCCAACTGGTCGTAAGTCAAGGACTAAACCGGTCATAAGTCGAGGACTAAACCGGTTGTAAGTCAAGGACTAAACCAGTCGTAAGTCGAGGACTTTCCTTGCCCGGGAGCGCCGCACATGCATGGTTCCGCCCCCTGCGCCGGCCGAGGCGTAGCTGGCAAGTGGCAGAGACAGAGCAGGCTGACCACCAGCTGGCCCAGCCCAAGGGAGATAAGGCACCCGCTGGAAAAGGGAAAAAAAATGGCAGACAAAAAAAATGGCGGACAGCCTTGCTTGGCGACCCCGATGAAATGGTCGATCGACCCCAAATGGGGTCCCGACCCACAGGTTGAGAACCACTGCTTTATCCATTTTGAGTGTTGAAAGCTGCCCCATTGCAAATAAATTTAACAAACACACGTAACAATACTTGTGTGTAGGAGTGCTTATTCTCATTCCACATCGCTGACTACTTTAATTCTCCCTCCACCCTCTGCTCAGGCTTCTGGAGTTAATCCTAGAATATTTTTTGAATTACAGAAATCAGCACTGGCACATATGAAGTTAAACAGGAGAAACTTTCCTCAGGGCATATTCAGAGTGCCAAAGTCTGCCCGCCTCATTTGACTCCAAATTGTCCTCCCCACACTTACATCTCAGAATACTGGTTTTCAGGACGGAGGTGGTTTGTTAGACAAACCTTGCTTCCTTTTAATGTTTATCTTCACTGATCCTAGCTCCGTGCACGGGCTGCTTTAAAGCATAAGCTAGAGACATTTACATCTTTGCCCTGCTACATGGCTGGCTCAGGAATTCTGGGAATTGAAGTCCATGAGTCATAAAAGAGCCAAGGTTGCCTATCCCTGCCCTACTACATAACATGGTGAGACTAGACACAGGTAGTCCTCGACTTATGATCATAATTGAGCCCAAAATTTCTCTTGCTCAGCAAGACTGTTGTAAGTGAATTTTGACCCATTTTACGATCTTTCTTGCCACAGTTGTCATGAATTGCTGCAATTGTTAAGTTAGTCACCTGGTTGTAAAGTGAATCCGGCTTCCTCATTGACTTTGCTTGTCAGAAGGTCACAAGAGGTGATCACACGACTGTCACGGTTGCGATAGGTGGGGCTAATTAAAACAGAACTCTGAGGACTTGAGTTTCCCTCTAAGAACATGTTTATTGGATGCAAAGTATCGATACGGTCAAAAGTGTGAGGTCGACAGGGGAGTACAGTTTACTGCTAAGTTTTGGGGAGATTTCCTCAAGCTGATTGGATCCACTCAAGGACTTTTGTCGGCTTTTCATCCGAGCACGGATGGATCAGCATATTCAGGCGTAGGAATGAACTCACGACCGGTTGCCATATTAAATGGAGTAAGTCCAGTACTACTATGCACCGTATTGTTATATGCCACTTCAGCAAAAGGCAGGAGATCAACCCAATTAGTCTGTTGATAATTAACGTAACATCTGATGTATTGTTCCACTATTGCGTTCGCATGTATAGCCTCGCGTGCGTGTTAGACTCCTTGGTCCGTGCCGCTGATTGTGAAGAGGGAATGATAGAATTAACAATGTCCTCATGGCGGCTTTTGTATTGGGGCATTCTAGACAATGCATCAGCCAGGAAATTCCCCCCCCCCAGGAAATATTTTATCTCGAAATTGAAATGATTGAAATTGAAATGCTTGAAGTATTGTGCGCTACGGACCTGTTTGGGGGACAGTTTTCTAGGGATGAGTCCCAAGGTTGACAATGACTCCAGGACTCAGCAACAGTCATAAATACATGCCAGTTGCCAAGCATCTGAATTTTGATAGGGATGCTGCTATAGTTGTGTGAAAAATGATTGCAAGTCATTTTTTTCAGTGCCGTTGTAACTTTGAACAGTCACTAAATGTGTAAGTCGAGGACTCCCTATACAGAGAAAGGAAAAGGTGGATGCAACTTACTGCTACTCTCTTTAATGAAGTTGAATGGGATGAAATCTGGTGGACTATTTTGGAAGGATCCTTCTTCTTACAAGAATGTCTTCAACTATATTCAGGGGCTGCCCCAAAGAAGAGGGAGTCAAGCTATTCTCCAGAGCACCTGAAGAGAGAAGCAACCTAGGAGAAATTTCCTGAGAGTTAGAACAACCTGCCTCCAGAAGTGGTGAATGCTCCAACACTGGAAGTTTTTAAGAAGAGTCTGACAGCCATTTGTCTGAAATGGTATAGGGTAGTGATGGTGAACCTATGGTACGCATGCCAGAGGCGGCACTCAGAGCCCTCTCTGTGGGCACACCTGCTGCCGCCAGCTTGCGCAGGTACATTAGGCCACCGCTGCTGCCCGGAGCAGCAATCACACCCAGCACAAAGGAGGTGAAGCAGCTGGCTAGCAAGCTTGAGTAGAAGTGGTAGACCATGTGCTTGTTTGCCTCTGTGTGTAGGGGCTGATGATGTCAGGCAGCAGCTGCCCCTGCCTCGCCTTGCCCCGCAGCAATGGCACACCCGCCCTATCCCCTGCCTCACCCTGCAGGATGAGTCTCCTGCCTACCGCCCCACCCACCAGAGACCCCCTGAATCTCCCCCAATCCTGCCCAGCCCCCACAGGCATCCCCCCATGAGCAACCTCAAGGTGGCCATGCTCACCCTGGCCATGCCCACTCAGTCTGCTGTGACCACTGCAGCCGCATCCACCCAGTGGGCCACACCCACACCCCTGAGGGCACCACAATGCTGATGCAGCCCTGGCACTTTGCAAAAATAAGTGGGTTTTGGGTTGCGGTTTGGGCACTCGGTCTCTAAAAGGTTTGCCATTACTGGTATAGGGTTTCCTGCCTGAATAGGGGGTTGGACTAGATGACCCCCAAGACCCCTTCCAACTATGATGATGATGATGATGATGATGATGATGATGATGATGATGATGATGATGATGATGATGATGATGAATGTCTTACCCTTCTACCATTTTTAGAAGAAGACTTTGCTCTCTGTGTCGTAGCTTACAGAATGCTGGTTGGCAGTGAACACTGATCTTTTTAACCTCTCCTCTGTGATATTAGTGTTTCCAGAAATTCAGATGACCAGTAAATGGCAGCAAAGAGATACCCCCCCCCACACACACACAAACAAAATCTCTGCTGACATCTAGTGATGGGCTTGATGTTTGCAGCCCAAGATAGTATTATACCAGTATGCCTAGTGATTTTTTATTTAACATACCAAAAAAATTCCCAATCGAAATCAGAGAGAGAGGAAGAGAGAGAGAGAGAGAGAGAGAGAGAGAGAGAGAGAGAGAGAGAGAGACCAAGTGGAAAAACAGGAAAAGGAAAAGAACAAATACATAACATATTGTATAAAGAAAGTAATCCTGATGTTTAAACTTTGGCCATATAATGTAATATTGACCAATCTTTCCATTGCATCAACAGCCAGACAAATGCTGCTTACAATTAGCATCTTTAACTGCTATCCCTCCAAATATATTTCCATCTCATTATCTTCCCAACACACCTTGCAGCTTTTTAATGTAGGGAATACGAGGGTGCTAGGCTGAAATGGGAGCTCAGCCCTAAAACCAGGACCCTGTGTCTGCTATGGGGTCAAAGGGACACTTTATCACATTCTAATTGTGTTCATAACGTTTAGCTGTGATGACAATCCTACTGCCAAGAAGCAGAGAGGATGCTTACATAAATGGACCCAGGAGGTTGACTGGATCAGAGGTAGCTCCAGAGAACTCATCTTCCAGGACTCTGAAAGTCAAGGCAGGCAAGCAGCTCTTAGCCAAATGGTCCATGAGTTTAATTCACTCAAGTAGGGTTTCCTATCTTTGCCATGTACACATTCTCCCTGCATTCAGGTTTGGTACTCCACCCCAAACACAGAGAGAAGCAGCCACGCAGGGCGTCTCCCAGCCCCAGAGCTATCCTGCCCCTTTTTCAAAGCACCAGTTCCTAAAAGTAGGCAGCTGCTGATCCAGATTCTTCACAGAGGGGGGAAAAAGCTGAATAGAAACATCTGTTCTGTTAGCCATCAAGACACCCAAAATCTTCCATGCCTCTCTGCTGGGGAATCTGCTCTGCTGGGAAAATTTCCCATGACTTCATTGTGGCCTTGAAAACTCTGCCAGCAGATCACAAGGTTGTATCATGTGCTGAGAATGTGTGAGAGTGTGCGAGTGTGCTGGTATGGGGAGACAGTTGGTTTTCTTCTAAAAAGGCTGGTGCGCCTTAAAAATTTGCCTGCTGTTAGAAATGTAGCCAGAAAAACTTTTTTTTTAGCACAACAACTAGGGGCTGGAGGGGGACTTTTTTAAAAAAAACATCTGAAGCTGTGCCATGAAGGATTTATGGGATTGCAGTTGCCAGCCAGGGTTGATGGAGCTGCATAAATAAGATCGGTGTGCTGATTTTATATGGCAGCCTCCCACATTTCCATTTTTCCAATGCTGTATTCCTGCTTCCCTAACAAAACCAACAACCAGGAGGACTCTCTCTCCTGACTGCTCTTAAGGGCTGTCACTGGACACTTATACCGGTATTTGTATATTTGTATATTTGTGTCTCCTTAAGAAACTCATATGTGTGTGTACAGTAGGATACAACTGGACTAGGGCTGATATATTGTCCTGATTGAACATGCTAAAAGAATAGCTGGGTTTCCTCAGCCCCGAAACTCAACTATCCAATGGTCATTGTTGATTTCAGAAAAGGCAGGCACAGCCACACATCCCTGATTCACCTGTGGAGGTGGTTAGCAACATCAAGTTTCTGGGTGTGCAGCTAATGAGTAGACTAGCTTGGTTGCTCAACAGTGAGACACTAGTG
>NW_015386395.1:2031879-2052700 GCF_001527695.2 Protobothrops mucrosquamatus
GCGTCACCTGAGAAAAGTACATCTTCCTTCCCCTGTCCTTAACACTTTCTACAGAGAGACAGTCAAGAGCATCTTGTCATATTGCATTACTGTCTGATTTGGAAGCATTACTGCTTCAGACAGGAAGGCAGTGTAGAGAGTGGTGAGGATGGTAGAAAAGATTATTGGCAGTTCACTTCTTTCTATCCAGGACATAGCATATAAGTGATGCTTGAGCAAGGATTGTCTGGGACGCTATACATTCTCTTCATGACCTGTTTTCTTTGTTACCTTCTGGGAGGAGGCTTCGTGGTATCCAAAGCAGATTATCTTCTTTGGATTATCTGGGATTATCTAGGATGCTACACATTCTCTTCATGACTTTTCTTTGTTACCTTCTGGGAGGAGGCTTCGTGGTATCCAAAGCAAAACATCCAGATTCAGTCACAGCTTTGTTCCATATAGTATTGACCCTATGAACTCTCAAGTTTCTTCTTTCCGCTATGTATTCAAAATGGACAGTGATTAAAATTAATATGTATATATATGTATGGGTGTAATTTTTAATGTGGACCAGTGTGTGCATAGTAAAAAAATGTCAATAAAGGTTATCTTATCTTATCCAGCTAGGAGCAAATTTGCTACAGTTGGCATCACCCAAATAGCAATAGCAGTAGGACTTAGACTTATATACTGCTTCATAGTGCTTTACATCCGCCTCTAAGCGGTTTACAGAGTCAGCATATTGCCTCCAACAATCTGGGTCCTCATTTTACCGACCTCAGAAGGATGGAAAGCTGAGTCAAACTTGAGACGGTGAGCCTCAAACTGCCGAACTGCTGGCAGTTGGCAGTCAGCAGAATTAGCCTGCACTACTGCATTCTAACCACTACGCCACCATGTCTCCATCCAGAAATCCTCTTGAGGTTTGCAGAAATCCAGAAATTATTGAGAAAACAAATTTTAAAAATCTGCAAGGTAGGGGTGCCACTCCCTTCCTCCAAAGCTAAACCTTCGCCTACTTAGCATTCTTGCGGATTATAGACTGAAAGGAAGCAACTTACTTTAAAGAAGGATGGGATGGAATGGTTGATGGTTTTCATATCTCCAGTACAACTCCATGTTGCCTCGTGGCCTTTCATTACTTTGAATTAGAGCAAATCGGCACTTAATTAAGTCAAAGCTCCCCTCAGCAAGCAAATTAGGCATAGTCTTAGATTGCACCCTGAAGTATGCTAGCATAAGCTAAAATTTTCTCATCCTAATACATTCATTCACTCTTTCTGGGAAAATACTCTAATGCTTCTCTTTCCTCTGGAGAGCTAGCAGGAAACAACCTTATCACTTTCAAGCTCAGATAGGAATCTCATTAAAATAACAACAAAAAAAAACAAACAAAAAGCTGAGACAGTGCTAATTATCAAGCTATGGTACCACTCCTATCTCAGGGTGTCTATTAAGAAAAACAAACAAATTGATTCACCCTCCCAGATTATTTTCCTTGCATCCTCAGGGGAAAAAAATGAGTTAACTAATTTGGATGGAGCAAAACCATCTGTATAATTTGGACCAGTTCTTATTAATGTCAGCAAGAAGAGCAAATGGGTGATGTGGTTGGGATTGCTTAAACCAGGGGTAGGCAACCTTGGCTCTTTTATGACTCGTGGACTTCAACTTCCAGAATTCCTGAAGTCCACGAGTCATAAAAGAGCCAAGGTTGCCTACCCCTGGCTTAAACGAACTGTTTAAGTCAAGGACTACCTGTACTAGGTCACTAAACAGTTCATTTGGTGTTCACTCGAAGTTATAATGGCTCTGAAAAAAGTGATGACCATTTTTCACACTTGTGACTGTTGTAGCATCCTCACGGTCACGTGATCAAAATTCAGACGCTTGGCAACTAACTCATGTTTATGATGTCACAGTGTCCCAGGGTCACGTGATCACTTTTTTGACCTTCTGATAAACAAAGTCAAATGAGGAAGCCAGATTCACTTAACAACCATGTTACTCACTTAAAAACTGCAGTGATTCACTTAATGGTAGCAAGAAAAATAATAAAATGGGCAAAATTCACTTAACAAATGTCTCACTTAGCGACAGAAATTTTGAGCTCAAAATTGTGGTTGTTACTTGAGGACTACCTGTACTGAAATCAAACAGGAATACTGAAATGAAAAATAAAATCAACTCTATCTATATTTGATACACTTCTGTGCACCTCAATGGCTGTTCCCTACCTACCTATCCATAATGCAAGCACACAATTCCTAGGATGCAGATTCCCTTTTGATCAAGTGGAAGGATGAATTGAAAATTTATCAACCTTTGACCCCTTCCTCTAAGTACAAGGAGGGCTAATTTTGAAAGAATAAAATACAGTGTCCAACTTCATATAATTTGGCTGCTGCTTCTTTTTTTTCCAGATAGCTGCTATCGCTTCTAGCAGTCTCAAGCGTGCCCAGGAATATGCCAGACTACATGGCATTTGCAGGGCCTATGGCTCTTATGAGGAACTTGCACAGGATCCTGATGTGGGTGAGCTGAATTGGACCTTGGGGACAGAAAATCAGTTCCAAAACTGGCAGGGCAGGGTTGTGGAAGAGAGCAATTGAAATTCTCATGATAACTATGACCTGGGTGACTGAGAATCTCCATAGACACTCTCTCCTGAGAGGATCTGAGACTTGAAATTAGGAGGAATCAGTATAGGAAGACATATGCCAGATGTTTGAGCAGAGTAGTGGCCTAATGGTAAAGACCTTCGCCTCCCACTCAGAAGGTTGAGAATTCAATCCTAGGTATATATATAAGTATAATTAAGGGTCATAAAAAGGGAGTTATGCTAGATGTTTGTCTAATAATGTTTGTCAACCCTGGCAACTTAAAGATGTGTGGAAGGGAGGGAAGGAAGGAAGGAAGGAAGGAAGGAAGGAAGGAAGGAAGAAAGAAAGAAAGAAAGAAAGAAAGAGAAAGGAAGGAAGGAAGGAAGGAAGGAAGGAAGGAATGAAGGAAGGAAGGAAGGAAGGAATGAGGGAATGGTTGATGGGCTTCATATCTCCAGTACAACTCCATGCTGTCTCCTGGCCTTTCATTACTTTGTATTAGGCAGAGAGGGAGGGAGGAAGAAGATTCCCAGGCTCCAGTCTCCCCCTTTATCTCTCTTCCATTTTCTGTTCATTTGCTGAGGAGGTGTCTTCTGCTCCCCCCTCCAGATGTGATCTACGTGGGTTCTCTCAACACCCAGCATCTTTCTCACACCACCCTCTTCCTCCGGGCTAAAAAGCATGTTCTCTGTGAAAAACCAATGGGCATGAATGCCCGCGAAGTACGGGAGATGATACGAACAGCTCAGGAGAACGACGTCTTCCTCATGGAGGTATGTGAGATGTGAGCTTTTAGGACTCAAGCTCTAGCTCGCTTCACACATTGTGCAAAGCTCATGTGGGGCTTCTTTGAATTTCAGTTTTAGCATGTGGCGTAAACTCACCGACATGATAGCTTAGAAGCCCTCAGAGGTGCACAAAAAGAGTCACACGGTTTTTGAAGCATGTATTCCAGAACATTTTTTGCCACTTTATAGCTGTAGAAAAACTAAGTTTTTTTTAAAATAGAAATCATACTCTATTGTAATTAGATAAAGATCAATTAGGGAGGGATTTATTATTCTTAGTGCCAATTGCCCAACTTCCTTCCCAGCCGCAGTTTTAAAAGGTTTGTTTTGTTGATGCACAAATCACTAACAACAGTTGTGATACTGTATGTCTTTGTGTTCGCACTGAGACACCATTCAGTTTATTTTATAAACCTAAACATGCATTATATTGAATACTGAAAACACAGGTAGTCCTCGACTTACAACAGTTCATTTTGTGACTGTTCTAAGTTACAACAGCACTGAAAAAACTGACTTATGATTGTTTTTCACACTTACGACTCCCCCAGGGTCATGTGATCCAAATTCAGACTCTTGGCAATTGACTCACGTTTATGACCATTGCAGTGTGTCCCGGGGACACGTGATCCTCTTTTGCGATCTTCTTACAAGTCAGTGGGGGAGCCAGATTCGCTTAACAACCATGTTACTAACTTAACCACTGCAGTGATTCACTTAACAACGGTGGCAAGAAAGGTTGCAAAATGGGGCAAAGTTCACTTAACAGTTACCTTGCTTAGCGACAGGAATTTTGGGCTCAACTGTGGACATACGTCAAGGACTACCTGTATAAGAATTTGAATCATGGCAACAATGAGTGGGGGAAACTGGTTAGGATTGCTTTGTTACTGGAGATGCAAGCTAGAATATTAAACATCTGGTCTGATATTGTTCTAGTTATCTTATATTTTAGCCCAGTGTTGTCAGGATTGTCATCATGATTAACACACAGTTGCAGATTCTTCTTGGCTGTATCCATTACAGTTAGATTCAAGATATCAAGAACTGTGGATTTTATAGGCAAGGAGTGACCTTAGCAGGTCCTCCCTATAATACTAGGATGAAAATCTATATCCACCCGTTTATAGCAAATGATTGTTGCCATGCTGTATGTTTGTCAACTTTTGATATATTTTTTTCACCAAAGGAGCAAGCAATTCTTTTTTTGTGCAATCTAACTCCATGTTTGGGATTGTATTACAACTAATATAATTTTCAGGCTCTTTTTCTCCCTTTTAAAAATGGGGTTTATTGCTTTTGAAATTATATAGTTTCATTAATACCACTCTAGGTATTTATTTTGCTTTTGTTTTGCTAATAAGCGTAGCTCTCTATAGATGCGTGGTTACACAGAAATTATCTCTTTTTTCCTTCAACACTAGTTTTCATTTAGGAATGGGCTATCATGCATACAATCTGTGGGCCACATCAAATTAAAAAAGCAGAGAAAGATAATTAATTCAGTGGTGGAAAACAGAAGATTAAAATGTGGATGCACCTCAAGATAGTCAGGGAGGGAGGACAGAATCAGAAAAAAGTTTTCCTGCATCTCCCTGCTCCTAGTCCAAAGCCTTAAGCACTATCCCACACCATCTAGTTTTCTCCAACTGAGGGCAGTTTACAAAGGAAGCTGTCCTAATTCACATAAGAACTGCATCAGCATCTCTCATTTTCTTCTGCCTCCCAGGATCAACAATAAGGGAGTCTAAGATCTTTTTCTCTCTTTCTGACTCAGGAGAAAATCTTTACTTTAATACTTTGATCGCTCCCAGCTTATACCCCGACCTAAAAATCCTAATCAAGTTGGCAGGGAACCAACAAACCTCTGAGAGAAACAAGTCAGTGCTTGAGGTTTGCCAAGTGTGGCATATGCAATGTGCAATCCAACAGGTTTTATAAGTGACTTCCAGGGCAGCAATTATGCTTATTTATGGTGCTGGAGAAGACTCCTGCGAGTCCTCTGGACTGCAAGGTGATCAAACCGGTCAGTCCTAGAGGAGATCAACCCTGACTGCTCTTTAGAAGGCCAGATCCTGAAGTTGAAACTCAAGTACTTTGGCCACCTAATGAGAAAGAAGGACTCATTGGAGAAGAGCCTAATGCTGGGAAAGATTGAGGGCAATAGAAGAAGGGGGCGACAGAGAATGAGGTGGCTGGATGGAGTCACTGAAGCAGAAGGCATGAGCTTAAATGGACTCCAGAAGATGGTAGAGGACAGGAAGGCCTGGAGGAACATTGTCCATGGGGTCGCGATGGGTCGGACATGACTTTGCAACTAACAAAACCAGTCTGGGCTGCAATTCTCCAATTCCATACGGTTAACCTCCCCCCCCTCTTTTTGTAGAGATGGTGGAGGCGTGTTATATTAAGATAATCCAGTTTTTGCACTCCCTAATCAGTTTCTGTTCTTACTGCCACTCTCATTCTCCCCAAGCAATGCCACTTGAACTCCAGCCTTAGATTCCCACTTCCGGAGATTAAAAAAACCACATTCCTACTTTTTAATGACTGAAAAATCTAAAGAAATGTTCCTCAAGTCTAGAAATTTTAAGATGCACAGACTTCAACTCCCATATTGGCTGGGGAATGTTGGCACTTGCATTCCCCACATCTTAAAGTTGTCAAGCTTGAGGAGCATTGATCTATATCTCCTGCAACCTGATGAAATAATACAAATGAGCATAAATCAAGCTTGTAATGCAGCTGATTCATTTGGTTTGAATTACTGTGGGGTTGTTTTTTTCCCCCCTATGTTTCCTGGAGATTATGAAAGGAGACTGAGGGAATTTAGCCTTGCGAAAAGACATGCAAGGAACAAATATTTAATAGCACTTAAATACTTCTCAGAGAGTGGGGTACAAAATAATACATCTTAAGTTACAGGAAGGCAGGTTCTGTCTATACATTAGGACAGGGGTCTTCAAACTTGATCCTTTTATGACTTGTGGACTTCAACTCCCAGAATTCTTCAGCCAGCATGCCTGGCTGAGGAATTCTGGGAGTTGAAGTCCACAAGTCATAAAAGGGCCAAGTTTGAAGACCCCTGCGTTAGGAAAACTTCTTGACAGAGAACATCTAAAAGTGTGTTTCCACGGGAAGCTATCTAGGAAATTCTGTGACAAGCTCCATCTTCTTTTTATCCTTTTAACAACCCTGCAAGAGGTAATTAGACTGAGAAATGCATAAAGATCAAGTATAAGTAGTCCTCAACTTACAACAGTTCGTTTAGTGACCAAAGTTACAACGGCACTAAAAGGTGACTTATGACCGTTTTTCACACTTATGACCTTTGCAGCATCCTCGTGGTCACTTGGATCAAAATTCAGACGCTTGGCAACTCATATTTATAACGGTTGCAGTGTGCCGGGGTCTTGCGATCACTTTTGCAACCTTCTGACAAGCAAAGTCAATGGGGAAGCCCGATTCACTTAACAACTGTGTTATTAACAACTGCAGTGGTTCACTTAACAACCATGCCAAGAAAGGTTGTAAAATGGGACAAAACTCACTTAATAACTGTCTCACTTAACAACAGAAATTTTAGGGTCAGTTGTGCTCATAAGTCGAGGACTGCCTGTAAGAAGAATCCCAGCCCTGTGGTAGCGTACCCTGACTTTTTGGTTTGGTGTTTCTTAGCTTACAATCCACCGGTTGGTATCTTTCTTACAATCCACCGGTTGGTATGTTCCCCTTTACAGAACAGAGAAGAGCTCTATAGCTGGTCCTCGATTTACAACCACAATCGAGACCCAGATTTTCTGTTGCTGAAACATTTGTTAAGTAAACTTTGCCCCATTTTACGACCTTTTTTGATGCAGTTGTTAAGGGAATCACTGCAGTTGTTAAGTTAGTAATAAGTTTGTTAAGTGCATCTGGCTTCCCCATTGACTTTGTTTGTCAGGTCACAAAAGGTGACCACATGATTCCAGGACTCCTTTATAAATATGAACCAGTTGCCAAGCGGACTAATTTTGATCACATGACCACGGGGACATGGCTGTTGAGTGAATGGCACTCGACTGGTTGTTCTTTTTTGCCATTGTTAAGTGAATCACTGCACTTGTTAAGTGAATCGCTCGGTCATTAGTGGATGCAGCTTTCCCCATTGACTTTGCATGTCAGAGGCTGCCTGGGAAGATCACAAATGGCAATCACAGGAGCCCAGGATGCTGCAGCCATTCTTAATATATGCCGGTTGCCAATTACCCAAATTTTGATCAGGTGAACATAGGAATTGTCAGGATGGTTGTAAGTGTAAGGACTGGCCATCAATCCCCATTTTTAGTGCTGTTGTTACTTCAAATGATCGCTAAACGAATGGTTGCAAGTCAAGGGCCATCCGTACAGATTAGTGGAATTTTGCTTCCTGATGAGATCAAAGTTCTGTTTAGTCTTAGCACTCTCCCAAGGATTAGAAACTTGATTTACTTAGACTAAAAATATATAGACAGAAAAAAAAGAGGTCTGTATCCAATGCTACTTCCCTTGAAGTAAAAGATACCTTCCAATCTGAAAGGCCTTGGTCTCTTTAAGGGCTTCTGGACCAGATTCTTCCCGGTGTCTGAAAAAATCCGTACTGTCCTGGGCCAGAAATCTCTTGGGAATTTAAAAGTGCTCCGAGCTCAACTAGCTTTTCGGATGGACAATATTCCAAGGCTGCTGGAGAAGAAACTGGGCGGAGGTGTCATCCTGGATTTGGGCAGCTACTGCATCCAGTTTGCCTCTATGGTTTTTGGACCTGAAATGCCCCAGTCGGTTCTGGCCTCAGGATTGCTGTATGAAACAGGTAAATGCCTGAGCCTGCTCCTGCAGGAAAGGAGTTAAAGTAAATGTGGCTTGGTGGACTCTTGTCAGAAGGGACCTTGGAGGTCTTCTAGTCCAGAGGTCCCCAACCTTTTGGGCACCAGGGACTGATTCTGTGGAGAAAGGTTTTTCCACGGACCAAAGAGTGTGTGGTTTTGTGTGCTGCCTGCATCCCATTGATGGGGCTTTGCTTATTTGTGCAGACCAGTTGCTGGCATGCCACGGACCGGTACCAGTCCACGGACCGGGGGTTGGGGACCCCTGATCTAGTCCAACTGGCTTGAGGGAGGGGAATGGGATAGCTCGCCACAGCTAACTTGCCAGGGGACAACTCATTGCGTAACAATTTAACAATTTTATTTCATTATTTAAAATAAATAAAAAATATTTTATTTTTTGTCGATCACATTTCATTTTGTCCCTCCTTTGCATCCTTTCTTTAATGATTCTATTCCACTATTTCTTTGTTACTAGTGTAACTTTTGTCCAGCAACAAGTTGTCCTGCAATGAGTTGGCCATGGCGAGTTGGCCACAGCATATTGTCATAGATCCTGAGGGAGATGGTTTAGGCAGGCAAGCTTTTCTGTGTCTTTCAGGAGTGGACGAAACCGTTTCCATCATCCTCAACTATTCAGAGAACCGTCAGGCTGTGCTTAATGTCACCATGATGATCGATCTGCCAGGAGAGGCAACGATTGGAGGAACGGAAGGCATCATCAAGGTATTTGCTAAGGGATGGACACAGTGAAAGTCAAGGACATCCTTCACCAGAATCAGATTTCAAATGCTGCTGTGGAAATGGGACAATTGAGAACTGAGTGCAGACAGATGAGTGATTTAAAAAAGGATGGGTAGTCGGTGGCCATACTGTCTGTCTGTCTGTCTGTCTGCCTGCCTGCCTGCCTGCCTGCCTGCCTGCCTGCCTCTCTATCTATCTATCTATCTATCTATCTATCTATCTATCTATCTATCTATCTATCTATCTATCTATCTATCTATCTATCTATCTATCTATCTATCTATCATCTATCTATCTATCTATCTATCTATCTATCTATCTATCTATCTATCTATCTATCTATCTATCTATCTATCTGTCCATCCACCCACCCATCCATTCATCTATCTATCTATTTATTGTATGGCATATCTACAATATATTTTATTAAAAAGGAACACAAGGGTAAGATACAAAACATAAGATTATAAAATCTGGAATCTTAATAGGAAGATTACAAACATATACCAAAGTTGCAAATATAATTTTTCCTTCGTTTGTCACAGCAAAATCCTCATTATAGGCTGCTTTGACACTCTTGTCACTGTGTGTTGGATAGATCAATTTTTGGTCCCACATCATACTTAAGGACTGTCACCAAAAAAAAAAAAGGTTGTTAAATTGGGTCCAGTCACAGGTTGACTCGCCTTATGACCTGCACATGACTTCTCACACTATCAAGTTAACCAATGGATAAATTGAGCACATTAATTCCTAGTAGGGCGATATGAGTTTTGTGTTATAGCTCAATAAATTAGATGTGTTGGATATGCATAATTACGGGTTTAATGTTTTAATATACAACACTCTGTGTGTTTCAACTTGCAATATAAACACAATGCATATTAATCAAATAACCTCTGGTTGGTATAGGCTGGGTTATAAATGTTATGGTCTACCACCTGCAGATTTGCAGAGTAGAGGTAACATGAATTCAATTTTGTCATTGGAAAGATCATCCTGTTTTTCTTCCTAGATTCCGGACAACATGAACAGCCCTACAATCATGTTTCTGAATGGGAACCGGTGGGAATGTCCCTTGCCGCCTTCTCCGGAGCCCCTCTACTTTAAGCACAATATTGGGTTTCGATATCAAATTGAACACGTCCGAGAGTGTCTGGAAAATGGTAATTAAGTAGTGGTGGTGATGGTGGTCCTCCTGGATGAGACGGAAGATCTATTTAACCCAGAAGTTTTTCTTTGATTGATCCACATCCATTCTTCTTTTTTCTTTTTTTAACACTGCATCTCTAGCATCTGGCTTATTTTACTCTCAACTCTGCTGTCAGTTATAAAAGCTGTGACATCTCTGGTGAAATTGTAGGTGTCAACAAATACCTCAGTAAAGATGGTATATACATACATACGAACATAAAATACATCTTCCTGCAAATTTGGGTGCATGCTATTTATGTGCAATTGGTTTACACACACTCTCAGGCGATATTTTGCAACATCTCCTTTGGCACAAGTAACAGTTTCCAAGAGTTTCTTGTAATTAGCTAATCTATTTTTGTTCATTTTCCCTACTCTTATCTGGCAGAAATCTAACTTGAAAACTTCCTTGCATTCTAGAGGTTCTCAATAATATGAGACTGTGAAGGACAATTCAACACTTTTACTGTTCAAGTACAGATAGTCCTTGACTTATGACCACAACTGAGCCCAACATTTCTGTTGCTAAGCAAGACATGTTAAGTGAGTTTTGCTCCACTTCACGACCTTTCTTGCCGCAGTTGTTAAGCGAATCACTGCAATTGTTAAGTTAGTAACACGATTGTTAAGTGACTCTGGCATCCCCATTGATTTTGCTTGTCGGGTTGACCACAGGACACTGCAACTGTCTTAAAGACGAGTCAGTTGCCAAGCGTCTTGAGTTCTGATCACATAATCATGGGGATTCTGCAACGGTTGTTCAGTGTGAAAAATAGTCATAAGTGCTGTTGTAACTTTGAACAATCATTAAAAGAACTGATATAAGTCCAAGACTATCTGCAGTTGCCACCCAGAGAAGCCCCACAGCAAGATGGTGGCAAATAAACTTAACAAATAACTTTATGACCGACAGCTGATTTGGCGAAATATTCATCCTCTTCAGCTTCAATTGCTGAATATATCTGCTTCTCTTCACTAAAACCTACAATTTGAGCAGGGGCATCTCAATTTTCTTTCTGTATTCCCCTTTCCGCATTTGAAGTACTTTTCTGTCTTGACTATCTTTTTGCACTGAAACTAGGTCAGTGGTTCTCAACCTGTGGGTCGGGACCCCATTTGGGGTCGATCGACCATTTCACGGGGGTCGCCAAGCAAGGCTGCCCACCATTTTTTTTGTCCGCTATTTTTTTGTCCGCCATTTTTTTCCCCTTTTCCGGCAGGTGCCTTACCTCCCTTGGGCTGGGCCAGCTGGTGGTCGGCTTGCTTCGTCTCTGCCGCTTGCCAGCTACGCCTCGGCTGGCGCAGGGGGCGGAACCATGCATGTGCGGCGCTCCCGGGCAGGGAAAGTCCTCGACTTACGACCAGTTGGGTAGTCCTCGACTTACGACCGGTTTAGTCCTCGACTTATGACCGGTTTAGTCCTCGACTTATGACCGGTTTAATCCTCGACTTACGACCGGTTGGGGTCGCGGCATTAAAAAGGTTGAGAACCACTGAACTAGGTCTTCCCTCAATGCCATGGAATATTACATCTGTTGAACCAAAGATGCTTTTTTTCACGAGGCAACTGGACTTCGTTTTTCTTTGAAGATGTTTCGCTTCTCATCTAAGAAGCTTCTTCAGCTCAGAGCTTCAAAGAAAACCAAGAAAGTCCAGTTGCCTCGTAAAAAAATATATATAAATCTTTGGGCTGTGTATGACCTGGATGGCTGAGAATCTCCATAGACATTTAGCTTACATCTGTTGAATTTTTACTTAATAAAGTTGCTCCTCAAAACCTGCTATAAAAGTGATTCCTACTTCAGAAGACAATTTCAATTATTTCTCAGGTTGGCAACAAGCTCTAATGATCTTGTGGCTAACAAGTTAAGATGTTCCCATTTGAAGCAAAGGATAAAGCTTTTATAGTTCACACCAGGATTAAACTCTAGGAAAGAGACAGAGGATGCTTCTACGCAAAACTGAGGCTAAGGATAGTTAGGAGTCCAGCAATATGGGGCAAACCACAAGTTTCTCCTTTGTGTGGGGTCTTAATTTATTTATTGCTAATTCAGGTTGTATCTTGCATGCAGGTTTGAAGGAAAGTCCCATCATGCCCTTAGAAGAGAGTGAAAAAATTGCCTGTATCATGGATGAAGCACGAAAACAGGTGGGAGTAATCTACGAACAGGACCGTTATGTGTAGTGTTGAGACCGGCTAATAAAATTTTCAATTCTACCAAAAGTTGCCTCTACACAATGGTTGCGTTAATTAATTTAAAACTGTCTGGTTCAGAATAAGCAAGATTGGTTTTGGCCTGGAAAAGCATAAACTCCATGAAAATGTTAGCAGAATGTGCACTTCTAGGTTAGAACTTTAAATGATCTGCTTTTAAAGAGAGCCAATATGGTATAATGGTTAAGAAGCAGACCAGGAGCAGGAAACTCAGGTTTTAGATCAGACATGTCAAACACAAGGCCCGGGGGCCGGATCCGGCCCACGAAGTAGTTTCATGTGGCCCACGAAGCCATCCTGGAAACAGTGAGGGAATGGCCCCTGCTGCCTTGGTCCTGGCCCAGGCCGGCCGGGAGCCAATGTACAATTTTGTGGTGGCCATCTATGCTGAAACGCATTCAGTCTTAGCTCCACAAGGCCGTCTGGAAACAGCGAGGAACCAGCGCCTGCCGCGTCAGCCCCGCCTCCTGGGTGCATGCTGGGGAGGTGTCACCCTTTGTGAGGAATGAAGAAATGCAACATCGCCTGGAAGTGGCCAGCAAATGGCCCTGGCCTACTTCACATGTCCGGCTTGATGGGCTCTGGGGGAGGGGTTTCGACAGGCAGCGGGCACTCTCCTCACAGTGCCGAGAGGCTGAGCTGGGTGGCGCGAATCTGATGAGAAGTGCAATGCTGCCTAGCTGCCAGCCTGTCCAATTTCAGCAGGTAGCAAGGTGCAAAGCTGGCGAGCTTCGCGCCACCTGGCTCAGCCTCTCAGCACTGTGAGGAGAGCGCCCTGCTGCCTGCCGAGACTGGGCAGGCTGGGGGCTCGTTGACGTCGCGCTTCTTTTCAGATTCGTGCTGCCTGGCTCAACCTCTCGGTGCTGTGAGAGCACCCCGCTGCCTGCCGAGACCGGGCAGTCTGGGGACTGGGTGGCATTGCGCAGGTAACATTGACTCTCACGCTGCTGATGGCATCCCCTCCTCCAGAGCCCACCAAGCCAGATATGTGAAGTAGGTGAGGGTCATGTGCTGGCCATTTCCAGGCGATGGTGCATTTCTTCATTCCTCACGAAGGGTGACACCTCCCCAGCTGTGTTTCTTGCCTGTTTTTCTCCCTCCCTCATCTCAAATATTTTCCCACCACTCTGTACTTAGGAAGGAAAGGAGAGGGAGGGTCTGAGGGAAGTCCTGCCCTGCTGCCCTTTCACCATCTCCTTGCCCCCTCCTCCTGGCCTATCCTGGGGGGTCTCCCATCCTATTGCTAAGGAAGCTTTGGATACAAAGTCAGGTCTCCTCCCATGGAGAGGGAATGGGCCTCCCTCTGACTTTGCCCTCGTACCCATCATGAGCAACCTGGCTAAGGAGAGCAAGCACAGCAGCAGCAGCCTTGAGGAGATAAGTGCAGCTGGGCGCCCCCTTGGGGAAGTGGGGCTGGGCTTGGTGCCACGGGTGCTCAAGGGCCAGGCTGGGCATTTGACCTCTGCTGCCCAGGGCTCCAGGCAGCCCACACCACCATCCAGGCCCCCCCCCATGGCCTGAGAGGAACAGTGAGGCTCCTCCAGTGGACCATGCCTTGGCACTTGCCCTGGTCCCACCCCCTTCTGCCAGAGACTTTCAGATCTGTCCCACTCCTGCCCAGGCCCCCACAGGCACTATTGACAGGAACAATGTAGAGCTGGCCATGCCCACCCAGTAGACCACACCCACCCAGGGCCCCCCTTCCCCCCACAATGCTGATGCAACCCTCAATGAAATTGAGTTTAACACCCCTGTTCTAGATCTTCCTTAGAGGCATGGAGCAAGCTGGGCGAGTAATCCAAGCCCTACATAGGGAAATAAAGAAATCTACAGTATCTACCAACCTACACTGAGTGTGTATGGTAATGATGGGTCCACAATTGTATACAAAGGGGCCTTCATCTTGCAATGACTTGATTTGGGATTAGATCTTGTATCATCAAAATAAGCAGAGTTGGCAATATTATTACATTAACTCTTGAAGGATTTCTGATAGCAATATAAAATTCT
Source organism: Protobothrops mucrosquamatus (assembly GCF_001527695.2). Classification (NCBI taxonomy): domain Eukaryota; kingdom Metazoa; phylum Chordata; class Lepidosauria; order Squamata; family Viperidae; genus Protobothrops; species Protobothrops mucrosquamatus. Next base: position 2,046,257 of record NW_015386395.1, read on the forward strand.
CATTAGTTCATGTAAGATTTCAGCATTTTCCCATAATGGAAGACCTTGCGAGATGAGATTGCTGACACTCTGAAAGTCTCTGACCATCTTTTCACACAAGTATTTTGAGATGCTGGGGAATGGAAAAGCTTGCTAACTTTCAAAGTCAAGTCTGAAGATGCAAAAGTACAAACTTTTGATTCGAAACATATGCTTTAAACTTGCTCCAACTGCGAGCCACCCCATCAGCAAAATGTGAATGGGTCAGGTAGACAGCATAAGACGGTATAGTGCCCCCAATGCATTCGGTGAGAAGCCAGCTGAGCTGCCTAAATCGATAACTAAGAAGTAACATATAATACTGCTGCTGGCAACAGTTTAAACAGATAGCTGTTATAGTTGTTCAACCATCAAAACTCATTTGGAGACCTTGCTTCTGTGATTCGGATATGTGCCCACAATGAAAGCACTATCAGCATTCAATTTTGTACTTCGCAAAATAATTTTAATTTTACTCTGAGCTGCCGAGGACCCCCACTTTGAAAATCCCTAGGTTGGAGAATAGGTACCCATACTGTTTACCTCCTTGAAAATAAATCTAAAAAAAATCTAGCTCTCAGAAAATCAAATACAGGTAGGTATTCTCCAACTTACAACAGTGAGCATTCAAAGTTACAACGGTACTGAAAAAAGTGGTTTATGACCATTTTTCACACTCACGACCATTGCAGTATCCCCGCGGTCATGTGATCAAAATTCAGACACTTGGCAATTGACTCATAGTTATGACGGTTGGTTTCCTGGGGTCAGGCGATCTCTTTTTGCGACCTTCTGATAAGCAAAGTGAATGGGGAAGCCAGATTCACTTAACAACTGTGTTGTTAACACCTGCAGTGATTCACTTAACAACCATGACAAGAAAAGTCATGAAATGGAACAAAGCTCACTCAACAAATGTCTCACTTAGCAACTGAAATTTTGGACTCAGTTGTGGTCATAAGTCAAAGGCTACCTGTATTCATTCCCATCAACTGGAGCCATTGCTAAGAGGAAAAAGTACTTGAAATATTCCTTTGAAGAATAATGAAACTTAAAACGACACCACAAGTCTGTAAATTGTATTCTTTATTGTGAACTGAACCCTAGACCTTCATTTAAATCAAGATACCATAATGCTTCAGGACATCTGTGTATGGAGCAATCTTGCTCTCCACATTTTTTTCTGCTAGCTTTCGGAGTTTCTAAAAAGGAGAAAGAAAAAGAAGAGGAACTCAGTACAACAAGAAGATACTAACAGGCAGGTAAGCGTTAAATAGAAATCCAACGTTGGGAAATTACACAATTTGCTTAGACAAACTATCAGGGAATCAGTCACAGAATCATTATTCAGATTCACCTTATAATTTCTTCTTTACCACCTACTGGACAATTAGTAGTTTCTCTTGGTGGAAAATCTAAAGTTATTATTCTTCCCCACCATTTTTAATTTACGTGTTCTGGGACTTCCAAGCATAAGCATTTCTCCACTCAGCCTTTGATATGCAAGATTTGGGGGCGGGGGAAAGAGACAGCCATCTCCCTGCTAAGTCTGGTCTAGATAGAATACCCTTGACTACAATTATAAGCTAAGGTTAACTCACCATAAGCTGTTTCTTCTTTGTATAGTGAACCTTGGCCTTCTCTTTGCGCTTCTCTTCCAGAGTGGCTGTGATGGCCTGGTACTTCCATCCAACCTCATGGGCAAGGCGGCCCAAATAAGCAAACTGTGTGGAAGAAAAATGCAGCACTTTATAACCAGTCCTGGCCCTGCACCAAATTTTACACCTTCTATTCTTGCTCAGCAAATTTCATTTTCTCAGATGCTTATTAATGCTATTCCTAGTACTCCACACCCACCCAAACCACACAGACAATTCAACCTTTAGCCTATAGCCCTGTTCTTCCTTTACCTGTCTTCCACCTCTGCAGGATCTTAACAGAATGGCTCTCTAAACTAGCATGGCTACCTCAGCAGAATCAGAATTCTTCTTCTCCATCACCTAGACTCGCTAACCCAGAGGACCAACACCCCCCCCCCCCAAATGTCACAGAATGTATTACAAAAGGCAGGTCTCAGATGGTAGTGCATGAAACGTTGTCTCATGGTCTTGAAACTCGAACTATGGTGGAATGTCATCATCACAGACCTATTCAAATCAGTACACTTAACAAATGGAGCAGATATATTATCCCCCCTCCCAGCTAGTAAGGCCAAGATTCCCAATCATCAAAAATCTAACAGTCATGCTGTGGGAGAAAATACCATACTATACTATACCCCTACTATAAGAGCCATGGTGGTGCAGTGGCCAGAACGAAATATTGCAGGCTGACTCTGCCCACAGTCAGGAGTTCGATCCTGACTGGCTCAAGGTTGATTCAGCCTTCCATCCTTCCCAAGTCAGTAAAATGAGGACCCACATTGTTCGGGGGCAATAATGCTGACATTTATAAACCACTAAGACAGTGCTGTAAAGCACTATGAAGCGGTATATAAGAGCTATTATTACTACATTTTCAGGCGGAAAACTTATCTGGATGGATATCATCTTGCTTGATATCATCTAAGCAACTGTGGGGGTCTCCCAGGCTTCAGATCACCTTTTCTTATCTCAATTCTTTTAGCCAGAGAAAAGGAGCTTCTGAAAACATATTTCCACGCTTAAAGTAGGAAGCCAGGGGTCCTCAATTTATAATTTTAATGGCAACAGACTTGAAATCATGCACTAAATCCCTACTGTTAATTCTTAACAATAACAAACATTACCTTGCGTGTGGGTTTGAGACGGACCACTTTCAGAGCAGCAGGGACGACCATTCTCTTGCGCTGCAGGATAAAAATGTCCTGTTAGTAATACTTGCACAATGAAAGCAGCTCCGAGCAACGCTACGGATGCTCAGATCTGCCTCAGCGTTAGGTTTGTTTTCTTCTCACATCTCAAGTCAAACAATGTAGGTAAAAAAGAACATCACTGACAGAGCAGGAAGCCAAGGAGTCAAGATAATTTCTCTTGCACATCAGAAAGGAAATTACCTTATCGTAAGGTGGAGGGATGCCATCAAAAACCTTCAGCCTCTCTAAGGCGGCCTGACCACGTTTGGTTTTGTGAGGGAGCATTCCTAGTGGAACGAGGGGAAACAAAAATGGGAAAAGCATAGAGGGTTAGTGGAGACCCCAAGGAAAAGGTCAGATCTCTTTGAAATAACATCTGCAATGCTGAGCAGAACGAAGGACTCAATGAGATCACCGAGCAAACATAAGCGAAAGTAACCTGGATTAAAAACACTTTACCCCATCCCAAATTCAACAGTCTTTGCTAATCAGATCCTTCAAGGTCTTTTGAACTACAACTGTTTTAACTGTCAGACCACAGGGACACTGATCATAATCTGGAAAGAGTGGGTTAAGGAACGCTAACCTTGCTCAAAATGCACACACAAAAATGCGTATGTGGACATCCACTAAGCACTGAATGACATATTCCGCAATTGCGCGCAGATATTTTGAAAAAGCAATTTATTCTTTGTAAGGGATCACTTCCATTTTCAAGGAGAAACTAACACTCACCTCGAACTGTTCTCCAGAAAATTCGACTGGGGGCACGGAAGTGATACGGGCCACGGGATGGGTTGGTGTTCATCCGCTTGCGGAGGAAAGCAAGGTATTTCACTGTGAGAATAGAAAAAGAGAGAAAAGGGCTTAGACTAGATCAGAAAGATCAATGTGACTGAACCCCATAGATGACACAGCTCATTCATGTGCTTAGTTCCTAAATGGAGGCACCAAATCCCCATACTTACAAACAAAATCATTTACTACAGCTATGAAGAGCTACCTTCAGAATGCAGGAACCTCCCAGGCATAAGAAAGCTTTCAGGTTCTTGTGCAAACGATAGATGTATGGACTCTGGAATCCTTGTCTTACTCGACTTAGACTCTTTATTATTAAACTTATTAATATAGTAATAGGTGCACTTAGGCAACTCCTTTGCAAGCTGCACTGGTTGCCAATTGGCCTCCAGGTAGAATTCAAGATGTTGGTCAGCAATGAAAAAGCCTTCCCTGGCAGAATCACCCGTGGGACAGCTCTCTCTCCAGTTACATCTGCTCATCTTCTTAGATCTTGAACAGAAGGAATGCTCCGGGTCCCCTTGTTAAAATTGTATCAGAAATGTACCTCTCCTGTTGCTGCACCTGGACTGTAGGGTTTGAACCCCTCTTCCCCTAACATCTGCATGGATCAAGCCTGTTGCCATCTAGGAAAGCCCTTTTAAAACATGGCTCTTTCACTAGGGCAGTGATGGCGAACCTTTTAGAGACCAAGTGCCCAAACTTCAACCCAAAACCCACTTATGTATTGCCGGGTGGGTGTGGCTACAGTGGTCATGGCAGATGGGTGGGCATGGCCAGCTCGATGTTGTTCCTGGTGAGGGACGCCTGTGGGGGCCGGGCAGGGTTGGGGGAGATCCAGGGGTCTCTGGCGGGTGGGGAGGTGGGTAGGAGGCTGGTTCTGCGGGGTGAGGCGAGGCAGGGTGGGGGTGCCATGTTGCAGGGCAAGGTGAGGCAGGGGCCGGGGCGGCTGCTGCCTGACACCATCAACCCCCACATACGAAGGCCAGCAAGTGCATGGGTGCTGGGATGCATCCGGCCACGTGGGACCTCAGCAAGTTAGTGGGCGGCTGGTTGAAGAGGACGGTTGCCATCTCCGGGGCATGGCATGCATGCCCACAGAGAGGGCTCTGAGTGCCGCCTCTGGCATGCGTACCATAGGTTCGCCACCACTGCACTAGGGCTTTCCTAAATGGCAACAGGTTTGATCCCTGCAGATGTTAGGGGAAAAGGGGTTCAAACCCTACAGTCCAGGTGCAGCAACAGGAGAGGTACATTTCTGAGGGATTGTTTCTGATGGGATTGTTTCTATGAATGGAATAAATGAATAAATTATCCCTACATTGTGCTCCTCGTCCCAAGCAACCGGGTGGCACAGTGCCTTAAATTCAACATGGAAAAAAGAAGGGAAGAAATGCCGGCAGTTCTCTTTGCTCCCTCAGAGCCTATGCATATCGTATGGATAGTTACAGAGCAAAGAAGGCTGTGAGAATACGCTGGTGGTCTCAGATGGTAGTGCATGTAGAGTTGTCTCATGGCCATGACACTCGAATTAAAGGTGGTTAAGGCATCATCACCGACCACTTCTCAGCCACCATTGTTGATATTTATTGTATCACATTCTTACTTTGTGCCATCCGTTCTTATCTAGTCTTTTCTTTTGTGCAGAGTGGGGAAATGGTTATTTAAAAGCATCCAAATCTTGATGCAATGTACATATGCCAAAGTAACATGTCAAAGCTCCCAAAGAAAGGTTGGAAGAGCAGCCTCCAGTATTAAGGTTTTTTCCCCCCTGTCCACCCCTATGTTTTTCTCAAGCTTCTCTGCAGTGAAAAGACATTAAGAAAATACCAACCTAGCCAGCTTAGACAGCTCAACAGTGCAAGATGTTTAGAATTCTACCACAAAGATGAGCTACGGGCACAATTCTTCCACATGCTGCCCCCTAGCTATGTTACCAAGTATTAATTAAAATGGAAGGAAGGCTCTCTATGCAATGCTTGCCAATATGATTATACTGCATTTTCTGGAAAAACAAATGACCAATAACAACCTCCCAGAAGCTTATTCATTCCTTTTGCTGATGCTCTTTCTCCCTTGGGGGTCTCAGGACCTTTAAATATTTACTCCAAGCCTTTGAAACCGCTACCACTAGGTCTCAAGATTGTAGAGTCTTGCCACTTTTATGCCAAAGTAGAACTAGCTTTAAGGAAAATGATTGTTCTTGATTCTCGGTCATTGTTTTAAAGCAGTGTTTCTCAACCTTGGCAACTTGAAGAGGTATGGACTTCAACTCCCAGAATTCCCCAGCTAGCACAGCTGGCTGGGGAATTCTGGGAGTTGAAGTCCATACCTCAAGTTGCCAAGGTTGAGAAACACTGTTTTAAAGAAACATGTGCCTGAAGATTAGAACTTACCCTAATTGCCAAAGCTAAGTAATCTACTTTCCTAGTTACTGGGTAGCTTGAAAAAATGATCTCCAAATTATTTTGACAGGTTTGGAAGCCTCAGTTTTACTTACATTTGTTGCGGTAGAAGTTGCCAGATATGTTAATCCCTTCACATCGTACAACCACAACTTTGCGCCCTGAAGGAAAAGGAAAGATCAGAGTATGTCTTCTAATATGGAATACAGATTGGACAATAAAGTTTCAAAGAGTGATGCCTAGTATGTTACAAATTGTAATCTTGTATCCTCAGAAGTCTACTACTTCACACTTTCGTTGCTTTTCAATCCACAGATGAATAAACTAGTTCATGTAAGAATGGCTGGAAAAATCTAGCTAAGCTTCAGTGAATTTATTTATTTTTATTAT